>NW_015164455.1:0-1080 GCF_001447785.1 Gekko japonicus | reverse complement strand
CTCCAGCTTTCCATGCCTCCCGCTACGCCGTCCTCTCCCACTGGCCCTCTGAAATCAATCACACAAGGAGGAGGCCACTGGAAAATATTCAGAAGCCGTCACGTAGCTCATTATGGTTCAATTTTTTTTTTAAAAAAAAAGATATTTAGTGTAAACTCGCACTCCTGGATCTTAATCCTTCTCTTTTCATTTCACGCAAATACCCCATTATCCTCCTTTCCAGAGACCATGTCTTGCTGTGTGCTTTATTCTATGCCAGACTTCAATTGATAAGAGTATGTCCTCAAGTGAATAAACACAAATTGCCACAAAGTTTAAATACAAATCCTTCCTCTGAAAAGGCATTTTATGCTCCTTCAACTCCTCCTTTCCAGAGACCATGTCTTGCTGTGTGCTTTATTCTATGCCAGACTTCAATTGATAAGAGTATGTCCTCAAGTGAATAAACACAAATTGCCACAAAGTTTAAATACAAATCCTTCCTCTGAAAAGGCATTTTATGCTCCTTCAACTACTTACCATGATTAGGCTGTTACAAGCGGCATCTGTCTAGCCCAGTACTGCGTATGTGGACTGCCAACCACTCTCCTGGTTCTTGAACAGAGTATTTCCATGGTATGGGTCCACGGGTCAGTGGCAGTGCCCATGCTTTGCCCACAGAGGGTCCCAGGTTGAATCCCTAGCATCTGTGTCTGAGACCTTGGAGAGCCACTACTAGTCATTGTAGACAGTGTCGACTTTGATAGACCAGTCATCTAATACAGTATAAGGCTGCTCCGTGTATTCATATGCATTTCCACCACTGCTTCCAGAGATCATGAATGTAAGATGCCAAGGACTGACCTTTTGGGATCTGAAGTATGCAGAGTGAATGCTCCATCCCTGCTCTATGGCTTCTCTCTGGGCAGCAGCAAGTTTATCTTGTATCTCTGTGTCTGCGCTGTCACAAGCATTAACAGCACTTCAGTAACTTTGGTATACACACAGGCCAAAATATGGTCCAACAATATGCCAACATATTTATGGCAGATTTAGAACACATCATCAGAACCTCTTCCCCAAGTGCCTCTTATTTATTCA
>NW_015164454.1:10036-11263 GCF_001447785.1 Gekko japonicus | reverse complement strand
AGCAGCCAGGTAAGACCTGGCAACCCTGTCTGTGGCATTTGTTATGTAGGTATCTCATTGAACTATGCTAGTTTGTCACTGGCAGCTGCATGTGTGTCCTAAGTAATCCTAGGATTCTGGCCATGATTGACCCAAATCAGTCCAGTAGGCTTGCTTGTTGATATGTTAAGTGCTGGTAAAGAGCCATCTTGCAATTCTTTCCCTCCCACAGCTGTCAGTGGAAATTTCATGCACATACGAGAGTGTTTATCTTATTTACAAGCAACTGTTTACAGTGGGCAGAAATGAATCTGCAATTGACAATAATGGAGTGCCCTCTCTTGCATTACATTTTAAAGGCAGGGATGTGTTTTGACAAATCAGACCCATATTTGAAACTCTGTTAAGATGTAGTATTTAGAATGATAACTCAGTCCTGCAAAAAGATCAAAGAAACAACTTTTGAGTAATGAATCTGGAACCCTTTGGCAGGTCAAGTCTTTTCTCTAAGGTAGTTGTAACTACCTTGTAACTATTGCATATATTTCCTCACACAGATTTTATTTTCAGTAATTATACATGACTTCAAAATACAATATGAGAAACATCTAAAAAGTGACTGGTTTGCCATTAATCTTTTCTATTTCCAAACAAATATATTTCTTCCTGTGTGACCATTATAAGCAAAATTAGTTACCATCTGAATTGAAAACAAAATTTCATTTGCTTGCCTTCTGCAGTCATTTCCCAGTCTCTGTCCCTTTGTACTTATGTGCATGGAGTTTTAAAGTATTAACCTAAATATTTAGGAAAGTATTTTACATAAATATACACAAATGGTATTTTTACTGCAGATTTACTTAAACTAGTTTTACTTTACAGGATTGGATCATGGAAAAATATTCTAATTTTTCTTACAATGGTTAGAAGAAAGATAAGAATATATTTTGTCAAAACATAATTGAGGAAATAGGTGGGGGTGCTGTGATGATAATTTTGTATTTATTTAGGCCCCCATTCTTTTTTTGGGGGGAGGTAAAGTAAAGTGATCTTCCATTTTTATCTGTCATGACTCCTCTGTTTACAACAAAACTTCTATTAAATTACATTAATATGCTCTGGTTCTATTTGCACAGCTCTTTATGGTACCTGGGAATGTGATCCACGATCTAGAGAACCATACCATTCACTTTGAGCTAGGGCTGCCAAGTGGGGGTGGGGGGTGGGGAAACCCCCACTTTGGAGGCC
>NW_015164454.1:0-1795 GCF_001447785.1 Gekko japonicus | reverse complement strand
AGTTCGAAAGCAAGAAATTGCAAGTAAATAAATAGGTACCACTTCGGTGGGAAGGTAACAGTGTTCCGTGCACCTTGGTGTTTAGTCATGCCGGCCACATGACCACGGAAACGGCTTTGGACAGCGCTGGCTCTTCAGCTTTGAAACGGAGATGAGCACCGCAACCCTAGAGTCGGATTTGACTGGCTTTCGAGCAAGGGAACCTTTACCTTTTTAGAGGTCTCAAAGGTGTCAAAGCTTATATTGAGAGTGTCAGATTTTGTTCAGTGTGAAAAATATTGTATATGTTAGTACTGAGACAGCTGCTTTCAACACTGATTAACATTATCAACATTTCCTGCAGTTTTACAATCAACAACAAAGACAGTTTCTTCAGCAATTCCACAAGAAGTAGGATAGTACACCATATGCTGCAGAGGACAAAGTATGAAGATGGCAAATCAAAAATGGGTACTAATTCATAACACTTATTTTGGGTTTTAGACTAGCTGTTGCTGGCATATGAATCCAGCCACTCAAATATTCAGTGAATAACTTCAGTGTGTCCCTGTCCTGGATAGCCCAGGTGAACCCAATCTCGCCAGATCTCAGAAGCTAAGCAGGGTTGGCCCTGGATAGTATTTGAATGAGAGACCTCCAAGGAACACCGGGGGCATGATGCAGAGACAGGCAGTGGCAAACCACCTCTGAGCATCTCTTGCCTTGAAAACCCACAGGGTTGCCATAAGTCAGTTGTGACTTGACGGCACTTCCCACCACCACCACTTCAGTGCAGTATTCATTAAATACTTGCTACAGGGTAGAAAAAAAGTAATAAAATTGTCATCTGGATTCTTCACAGAAAACCAACAATACATACTGATTTAATATATAGTGGGTGGGTCCTCTGAACTGTGAGTACAGCAGCACTCAGTGTTCCCTCCCCCATTCCCCTTCCCCCAGTAGCTTCCAAACTTTCAAGTTTATGGACAAAACATTATGGACAAAATGTGATGGTACGCTGTGGTTTCAGTGCACCTCCTCACTGTTCCATGAGCAAGCGCACTGATAGTACAAGTGGCTCCTTTAATGGAAGAGAAAAGTGGGCTGATTTTGTCCAATTCTTCCATCTCATTGCTACCACTTGTATCTGTGGCATTTTATCCATGAGACTTCCATGACCTCCAGCATCAGACTTCAGTTGAGGCAGCTGGAAGAAGATAAAAGCAGAAAAGATCCATGGCAGGAAGTACCTTCCACTTGTGGTTCATAACAGCACAACCCAAAAGTAATATTATATATTGGGGAAATTGTTTAGGGATGCATATTTTTAGGGATGTATATAAACTTCTCCCCACATAAATATCGGGACTCCTATTTACCTATCTGAATAAACATAAATAACAGTTCATTATCCCTGTGTTTTTCAGTACAGTCCTACCCACTGGGCTTCAAGGATTGCATTGTTTGTAGCCTATAACTAAGTTGGTGTATCTTCTTTTCTGTTTAGGCATCAATAGATTACTCAGCAATGGAACATATGAAGCTGCATTTCCACCTCATGAGGTAGTTTAAGTAGCAGTGTTTTAAGTATGATCTGTCCATTTTGAGTTTAATTGAGCCTCTGAAGTCCATATGTGGGGGGGGATTTCTTGCATGTACTCATATTTCTGGCCATATTTCTTTGATTTCTATAAAAGATAAATTGAATTTACAGAAATAGTTTTTCTCATCAAAGTGATATTGCCTACCAAATTTCAAATACTTTAGAGAAAGGATCTCAGTTTTGTAGGTAATTAAAAATAATTGTGATTTT
>NW_015164453.1:9639-11285 GCF_001447785.1 Gekko japonicus | reverse complement strand
TACCTCAACTTGATATGGCCCAAGGGGTGTACTGTGGCCCCAACAGGCAAAACTTTCTGTACCCCAGCAGTACATGTGCATCCAACCAATAGGGCAAAGAGTGCCCAAAGGCCATTTCAGGTCAGGAAATGGAATGAGGTTAAAGTCACTATTCCCCTTACACCACTGCCCCAATCTGGACCCCACTTGCTTGGGAACTGAGTTCACAGTAGGGAACTTGCAGCTGATGCCTGTCTGAAATTCCTCTCTGATGATCCAGGGAAGACATATGGGAAATATAACATGTAGTTTTGGCCTAAGGTGGCACACAGGCCTGAAGTAGGAGAGACAGTCCTGTGTGTTCTCAACAGTCCGTCTTTATGCTGACTGGCATACAACCACCAGCACTAACCATCAGGTGCTGCGGATTCCACGCTGTTCCAATTACTTAATTTCAGAGGTTCCCTAGCAACTGATTAGCCCTCACCTCAGACAGTGTTTTGAGCAATTTTGTAGTGCCCAGAGAAATGTGCACTGTGAATGACTGGTGTTTTAATGGGCATAACAAAACAGCAGCTAGAAAGAGTTTGTGGTGGTATGGAACTGCTGCTGATCAATATGCTCACAGGTCAGGGAGCAGGAAGCAAGGAACCATCCATCCATGGTTTCAGAGACCCTGGGCCCTTGCCTGGGCCCATGTTGCAACTGCAACGTGAAAAGAATGCTTGAGAACAAATACGGCCACCCAGAGGCAAGCAATTATCAGCATAGCTACAGCCTGGAAATAAAACTGAGGTTGAAATGCCTGCTTTCTGAGCCAAATTCAGGCGTTGCCCTGCCAAGAGAGAAGCCATCTTAAAGGAATGTTCCTGCTAAGTTCAGTGTTCTGATTCTCTGCCATTCTGGTGGTTACTCATCAAGGCCATCTACTCAGGTATTGTTCATCTAGGGTTACCACGTTTTGAAAAGCAAAACAGAGGACATACTTCTTGACTGACTACTTCAAACAAGTGATCACTATGATAAATCTCATTTTAAATACCCCTACTATTTAAGCTGTGATAATTGCTACCAACTAGGAATATTCCTTCCAACTCCAAAAGAGGACATTTTCATCAGTTTTTTAAAAAGAGCCCAAAAGAGGAGAGACACCAAAAAAGGGGACATGTCCTCTAAAAAGAGGACATCCAGTAATCCTAGTTCGTTAGCTCACACTGTTCAGCTGTAAATCTGGTAGGGGAGGAGGAACTCGCCCTAGAACGTTCCATGGATACCGCTCAGTGATTGGTTGAGGAGTTCAGGAGGTTATGGCCAGTGCTTTTCTATAAGTACAGTTAGAGAGAAGAATCCTTGCCCTTTTACCATTTCCTCCCTGCCCTTCCTTGCTGCCAAAAAGATATTTGTATTATGCTTCTGGAACTCTAAGTTGTAAGGACCAATTGTGTTGTGTTATGACTCAAGCAAGCAGAACAGTCAGTTTTGTTATTTTTCCACATCAACACTGTCACTGAACTCTCTGATGACCCTTGCTTTTTATATCTTTTCTTGGATTTTTTCAAGAAAGCCTTATTTTGCTTTATGGTATGTGTTACTCGGGGAGTTACTGAGACCAAAGCCAGGTAAAGCTTGGTAACCAAGGTCATCCTTGACCACTCTCTTTTCTAGCA
>NW_015164453.1:0-1968 GCF_001447785.1 Gekko japonicus | reverse complement strand
AGGTACAAGCTCTCCCTCCTCTGTGAGGGCAGATCTGCATGTTCTCCCCCCCCCCCAGTAACTAGCAATCCAAAACAGTCGGTGGGTGTTGCCTTCTGACACACTTCCGGTGATGTCAGGGTGTGTGGCACATGCAAATAAGTCGTGCTAATAAGTTATGCTAATGAGCTCCTGCACCTCTTTTTCTACGAAATGACCCCTGATTTTAACCATTAGCCTCCCTGACTGGACAGAAAGGCACCACACAGATTTTGCAAAGAAATAAGTAAAGAAGAGTCCCCACGGAAATCAAATCATTCCAGAGACCAGTCCTCTGTATCTCTTATCAAGCATTGAATTGCATTAGGCAAATTTAATACTCCAAGGTTGCTTCCTGGCTACTCATCCAGCCATCTGAGGTGATCACGTTTCATTTGCATTTGGTGGGATTGTTAGGTTTAAATTACTCCTACAAAATACCCGTGTGTGTGTAAACATAGACAGGCACACAGTGTGTACCGGCTAATCAGCAGAAAAAAAGCTCTGGAATTGAAACTTCCCTGCGAATGCTGTGGAGCTACCCGAAACACTCCCCGAAGATCCTGGCAAGGAGAGAGGGCAGGGTGACCTTGAACTGTACATGAAGGCTTGGGTGTGCGGAACATCTGAAACAAGAAGAACATGTGCCGGGACTGGCTCTTCGGAAGAGTTCTGCTGTTTCTGCGTTCTGTAATATCATACGCACAGGGACTTGTCAATGTCTTATAGCAGCAATCAAACACTCACAGTTTTCTTTGAGATTTGGAACTCCCCAATCAGACTTGAAATACGGTCCTACAAAACTGGTGATTTGGGCCAGATGATCAAGAAACTGGTTGCCTCTTGGTACAGGTTTGTTATGTATACAGACGATTGCTTTATAGAGGGGCATAATCCAAGGGGCACATACACAAAGCTGCCTTCTACTTTCCCTTGGTCTATCAAGATCAGTACTGGCTACTCTGACTGGCTGCAGCTCTCCAAGAAGGGCTCAAGTTCTTCAGGCCAGTTTGGCCAGGGGTCCTGGAGGTTTTCCCTTCCTCTTCTGGGGATAGAGCAGGGGTCACTGGGGGTGGGGGAGAGGTATTTGTGAATTTCCTGCATTGTGCAGGGGGTTGGACTAGATGACGCTAGAGGTCCCAACTCTATGATTCTAAGCAGAAGTCTTTCACATCACTTACTATCTGAACCCTTTAACTGAAGATGCCAGGGACTGAACCTGGGAACTTCTGCATGCAAGATAGATACTCTGGCACTGAGCCACGGCCTCTCCCTGGATAAAGTTCCTCGAGTTTATGGTGGAAGAGTTAACACCGACAAGGGATGACTCTGAATGTCTGAATGTAATAGCTAACATTTCAGTTTCAAAAATGTCCAATTTCAGCTAGAATCTTGCACTTCTGGTACAGTTAAGCAATAGCCTCGCCTGAAGCATTTGCTCACAGAGCCATACTAAACATTATGGTGGCCACAGGTCCAACTTGTGGACACCAAAGCCATTACAGAGGAAAGTTTAGCCATCTAAAAAGTGCTGCAAGGGACTGAACCCAATTGTGCCCACACTGCAGTAGTATCAAGTAATCTTGTCTCCCAGCCTTGCACCTTTTAAAATGTCAGAACAGCTCCGCTGCAAAACCCCTTTTGCAGATTCTACGGAAGTCTGCCTGACCTCATCAGGTATGTTATCCAACCACAAGAAAGCCACAGCAGAGAATACTTGAGTACAGACAGCTGCTGAACTCACCATTTGCAGGATGGCCCCTTCAAAGGGCCTTGCTGAGAAGAGAAGAGGCAAAATTAATTAGAGATTCATGTGCTTCTTGTGCAAGATGGCAGATCCATTGTATGCTCTTTTCCTAACTGGAGGTGTGTCACCCACATGGCAGCCCATATTTTGCTCCACAGCACCCCTATATGGCTGAGAGGTGCTATTACAAGCATTCTAAAAGT
>NW_015164452.1:9003-11327 GCF_001447785.1 Gekko japonicus | reverse complement strand
GGTAATTCCTAAAACAACCAGTCGGTGGCAGCACACTGAAAGAGAAGAGAAAGAAACATCCTTCCAAGGGTCGGGTTAGGTGGGAGAGTAGTGCATTATCAGACGGCAACTCAGGATATTTGCTGGTACCTAGTCACCTTGGAGGACCAAGTGGTTTGGTGCCTGCAGATCACTGGGGCACTTTCATCACAGCCCTTAAGAGCTGGCTTGGATCTTACCTATTGATTTGCTATGTCTTGTTTCTAGTTTGCTGCTAACCTGTCTCTAGATTAGCTGTTAGGAAAAGCCCTCTAGAAATGTGAGAATCTTCCAGGCATATGAATGTAGCTACTCTCAAGTGTAACTATTACTGCTGGTGTGTATTCAACTATCTGTGCAGACACATTGTGGTTGGTGGGCTAGAGTGAGAAGGGACAGAAATGGAATCAACCTATTTCCTCAGTGGAGGTTGTGGAAGAGGGAAAAGAAGCCATTTTCACCACCTTGTCCTTCCACGCTCCAGATCCTTCCCCCATCCGACATGGCTGTTCCTCCACACGGGTTACACAGCCCAGGGAATTATTTTTCAGGGGTTGGAGGGGGCTGCGGGAGAAGAGAGTAACGCAGAGAAACTTGGTGTTCCGTGTGCGGAGATGCACAACACTGTCTCTTACTGCAGAGCACGCACTACAGAAAGCATAATGTGTACAAGTTCCCAATTTCTCATGGTATGTCCTGGTTTGGAGATAAATGCAATCAGATCATTATGAAGGACTCAGCTTTAACCATGGTTAAAAATATAGTTATGTGGTAAACTGAGAGAGCTGGAAATGTTACTGATGCAAGATGCTTTGTGTGAACTGCCTGCATTTCCGAGTGGGCATGCTTGCTGCTGTAGGATGAGCTTGCTTGTAAACCTCTCTGAGTAGGTGCCTGTTGGCATTTGTGTCATCTTGGAATTGGATTCTTTCTCGCTGTAAAGCGCAGCTTCTCCCCCTCCCTCTAGTAGGAAGCATGTGTAGCACAGTGCCTGAGGGAATTCCATACCACCGCAGAACAGTGCTTTAGGTGATGGCAGCAGATCCTTGTCTTTCCAGGTTACAGTCTACTGATAACTTCTCAGACTGTGCCTGTAAAGCGCAGCTTCTCCCCCTCCCTCTAGTAGGAAGCATGTGTAGCACAGTGCCTGAGGGAATTCCATACCACCGCAGAGCAGTGCTTTAGGTGATGGCAGCAGATCCTTGTCTTTCCAGGTTACAGTCTACTGATAACTTCTCAGACTGTGCCTACCACAGGATATACCTCTGCTGTTAGAATCACTCTACAGCCATAAGACTACCTCTGTTTTTCCGAGTTCCATCATTATTACTTGTGAAACTTGGTATTTCTCATAAAATCAGGATAATGTATTTAAACAGTATGAAACGACCAGGTGAGGGGTACAAACCTGCCAGATTTTAGAACCATCTGATACAAAATTGGCTGAATTATAGCCGTTTAACAATAGTTAAACGAGGACGGCGGAAGACAGGAAGGCCTGGCGTGATCTGGTCCATGGGGTCAAGAAGAGTCGGACTGGACTGTGCGATTAAACAACAAACATAGTTGCTTTGCTCTACAACTTTGCAACCTGGTTTTGTTCACCCAAAACATTTGGCAAAAACCTTCTCATATTAAGAGGTTTCCAGGTCCCCATTTTAATAAAACAGGCATCAAAGCATTCACAGATCTGAGGATGTTTACATGCTGTTGGTGCAACTTTCGGGGGAGGGGGGAGTGTTTACTCTTCAACCTTCCTTACAAGTTATAAGCAGTGTTCCCTCTAAGCTGAGTTCGTCTGAGCTAGCTCATAGTTTTTTAGCCTCCAGCTGACGGATCTTTGTTTTAGCTCAGGAAGGATGGCTCCAGAGCAAACCAATTTATGCAGCAGCCAAATCACTTGCTCACAACTTTAATGCCAGTAGCTCAGAAAGTGGATTTTTTGCTCACAAGACTCCACAGCTTAGAGGGTGCATTGGTTATAAGCAGGGGTCATTTCGTAGAAAAAGAGCTAGGGGAACTCATTAGCATAACTCATTAGCATATGCCACACCCCCTGACATCAGGGGCCCGGTGGTGGACCTGCAAGGCCAGCGGGAGTGCGAGGAAGCCCCGCCAAGGCCCTCCCTGGCCCCAGGCAGGCAGGGGTGGGGAGAGGCGGGGAGGAAGCAACTTACCCTCCCTCTTCTCCTGCCTCCTCCTGGCTGAATGAGGGCTGGAAGCGGGGCGGCCGGAAGCAGGGGGCGTGGCTTTGTCATGTGCCCCGCCCCCCTGCACCTCACTTGGGGGATCTGTGTTGAACTGCA
>NW_015164452.1:8786-8936 GCF_001447785.1 Gekko japonicus | reverse complement strand
TATATCCAGAGACTGAGGCCATGGACAGATAGAACATATTTTTCTGTTAACCTGAGGAAAAACCCCAGGTATGCATAAATATCTGAAATATTTTTAAAAAAATCAGCACTAGGGATAACTGCCATGATAGAAACAGTGCCTGTAGCTTTA
>NW_015164452.1:0-2177 GCF_001447785.1 Gekko japonicus | reverse complement strand
AGCCTGTCTCCTCAAAGTTCCAAAAACCTTGTTAAAAAACAAAAACACTTACTTGTTGGTTACATATTAGTTGGATTTAGTGTGATTACAAAGTTACCTCAGTTTTATTATTGGTTCACCTCATACATCCTGTGACAAAATGGCTGCCAGGCCTTAAAATGGATACCAGTCTGGTAGTTCCTTTAGGGCTGCCAAGTCCCCTTGGGGCGCAGGGAAACCCCCGCCCCAGAGGCCCGTTCCCCGCCGCCGGCAGATCGGGCCCCGGGGGGAACCCCACCCCGGCATGCGCGTCACCAGGAAGTGACGTTATGATGCCGGGCATGCTGGGGGCGGGGCAACGACCATCCGAGGGGGAAACTCGATGAGTCCCCCACTCCGGACGATTTTCTACTTGGCAACCCTAAGTTCCTTACGTGTGTGGGGGGGTACTCCATAGGGAACAATGGAGCTGCCATACCTCCCTGCCTACACTTCCCTGCAGCCTTGAGGGGAAAGAGAGGGGAAAGAGGGACACACCCCAGGGGCGGGGCCAAGGGGAAGGTGGCTTTTTGGCTCCTGAGGGGAAAAGAGTCAGTCTCAGCCTGGTCTTCATTGTGGACAGCAGGTTCAAGGGAGAGTACAGGTGGGACTTCTGTTACCAGGGACTCCGTGGGCAATCCAGGCCACTATAGATCGTGGTGGAGAGCCAGGAGGGTGGCAGTGCTGGTGGCCAGTCTTGAGGAGGAGGGCTGGAGTTTCTCTCCACAACAGGAGGCAGAAACGCAAATCCGGGCCTGAGGCCACAATCCACTACAGAGGTAGAGAGGGTGTGTGGGTAGGGACAGAGGAATTGCATTTTTATCCTGTTTATTTTCTGTGCCCCAGTTGTGTTGAAGCGCCTGTGTTTATTTTCTGTGTGGCGCCCGGGGGTACCCTGTTTTCCCGAAAATAAGACCTACCCCAAAAATAAGCCCTAGCAGGATTTCTGTGCATTTGTGGTATAAGCCCTAGTGTGTCTTCTTGAGAAAAAATAAATATAAGACAGTGTCTTATTTTCGGGGAAACACGGTAATATTGGGGAGACAGCTCCTGGCCTGTGACTGCCAAAGCCCTTGTCTGCTTCTGGATAGAACATGTTGGGGTTTTCCTTTCCAGCAGAGGAAGGGAGTGCAGCAGTGCCAAGTCCCCATTACCAGGGAGATAGCCCTGTAGATAACAGAGCCCTCAAGCAAGCGTGGCTTTAACGTAAGAGTGTAACGAGTGAAGCGAAGGAGAGTTCTATAAAAAGAATGCTCTGTATTCCTGGCTGTTCTGACCGCCATCCCTTCTATGTCCCTGCCTGCAGGTGCTCGTCACTAACACCATACTGTACTGAAGATGTCTAACAGCAACACGACACAGGAGACACTGGAGATAATGAAAGAATCGGAAAAGAAGCTGGTTGAGGAATCTGTGAACAGAAACAAATTTGTATCCAGGTCGCCCAGCAAAGAGGAAGTTGAGAAGGACGGGGAGGAGAGCAGCACTCGGCAAGAATCGCAGGTAAACGGGCGAAGAGCCGTTGCAGGCGTCAGGCTAGTTAATCCGTCAAAACTCAGTTAACCAGAAGCAGGTCTTGGATTCAGCTCTTCAACGATTCTGAGGTCCTTCCCGCCAGCCTGCTTTGGAGACCACTGAACTAGAAAATCCCGATATTGTGCCTGAGATCTGTTATCCTCAGATTCACAAAGTCTCCTGCTCTCAACTCCGCTCGTTCACCCTTGTTGCCCCCTACAGTGCCAGCTCCCTCCTGGCACACATCTCCGTCATGCCACCTCTTCGCCTCCTGACCATGCCTTTTCCACGATGTCATCGGCCCAAAGTCCTTATCCCCCCAAGTAAAATGAAATCTAAATATTTGTAAGTGCAACTGCTTAAACACACTTTTATCCATCGTTTTACATTGGCCTTCCTGCATTCATTCATTCCTTTCACTTTGTTATCACTGTAAGCTTCATAAGACTGTAAGCTCCTTGAAGGCAGGGGACTGTCTGCATTTCTTAGGTTGATTCTCTAAAGTGTATAAATGAATACAGGTGCCTTGGCCATATATGCTGCCGTGTTCTACCTCTGAATATTTGAGCCATACCTTGAGATGCAAACCTGGTACATTTAGTACCCTGGAATGTCATTAGTTCCCCTGGAGCAAATGGCTGCTT
>NW_015164451.1:8271-11448 GCF_001447785.1 Gekko japonicus | reverse complement strand
GGCGCTTGATACACATGATAGCCAGGCTCCCGGGACGTCGGCATAACACCTGAAAAGGACTTATACGGATCAGGGAACAGGAAAGGAGACAAACCTGCGTAGTAACCACCAGCATGTCATCCTCAGACGCAACATGGAACTGAAAGGGGACGCTGGCTCCACGGACTATCCCATCCTGGTCGACATAGCAGAACTGATAATATTCATCATCCTTTGGCAAGTAGTAAGCTGGAGGTTTTAAAAAGTCAGGTTGTATTTTCAGCCTCTCCAACGTGCAAACGGGGCTGCAGCGTAAACAAGAATGCCACCCACAAAGCCACAGCAAGCAGGACCAACTCTGCAAGCACTGGGCTTATCACGGGCCCCTTTACTAATTGGGCTGCAATTGTGTTTCACCCTGGAAATTGATTCTACAATAATTTAGCACTGTTGGAGGAAGCCAGTATGATCAGACAGGATATTCACCAGACTTGTGCTTCCGTATATCTGAATTATGTTAGCTGGAGTTTGTAGTGATAGAATTTGTAATTTGTAGTTATTCCCATACGTTTTGCCAGGGGACTGGTAGCTTGAGGATTTGGCCTAAGATCACACATCTTCTTTCTAGAGAGAGACTTAGAGACTGCTGCATGCAGTGTTTCAGTTGCTGTTTGTATTATTGTTTTTTAAGTCACTCCTCAGTCTAATTGCAATACTTCTGGGTTCACAAATAAAGACAGTTCACAAATAAAGATCCCTGCAACATACTAGGAATTGGCTTATTTGCAGTGCTGCCTTCCTATAAAAGTTCACTCCCTCCCTTCCCCATACAAAGTGCCAGAACAACTGTAACTGAAGGACAATTTTGTCTCGAGTCTCTTCCTGCCACGTACAGATCTGTGCTTAACAGCAGTAGGTCACACTTCTATATAAAGCTGACCAGTGACCAGTGCGCTCTTAGTGTGATGTAACCTCTGAGTGGCTTCAGGTCAGTGAAAAACAATGGCTCAGTAGGAATTTGGAGTTGGGAGTTACCAAGTTGCGGGTGCACAGGTGTGGCCTTTCGGCTGAAAGATCACACAAAATACACAATGGCTACAAGTTGTGTCACCTGTGCAGCAAACTGCTGTCTAACCTGAAAAACCGATGTAGGATTTTATACCACTGTGGGATACTCAGAAACATATAATCCAATTAAAGCATACCAAATTTTGTTTATATCATCAAATGCCTCTGTACTGACGCCTGCCTATTTAATCTGACAGATGGAGGGAATCTGGTACTGTGTTTAAGAGCTTTAGACGCTCTAGAACACAAGAGAATCTATCTCCCCAAGTTCCCTTACTTATTGTGCATGCAAGTAAGCCTTTTTCCTATGTGCCCTACCACGACCCTAATTGAAAGCCTGGTGGAAGAGCTCAGTTTTACAGGCCCTGCGGAACTGTAAAAAGTCCCACAGGGCCCTGATGTCATCCGGGAGCTCATTCCACCAGTAAGGGGCCGCCACAGAGAAGGCCCCGGCCCTCATTGCAGCCAGCCTGGCTTCTTTAGGGCCCGGGAAGACCGGGCAATTTTGGGATCCCGATCTTAGTGCCCTCTGGGGAACATGTGGGGAAAGGCGGTCCCTTAGGTAAGTAGGTCCCTGACCATATATAGGACTTTAAAGGTAAGAACCAGCACCTTCAACCAAATCTAAAGCATTTATTCATATCCACTTTCTTCTCCTGATCACCACTCAGAATGGATTACAAAACATTGGATTCAGATTGAACCATACAAGAAGGCGCTACCAACAACGTCTGGTCTGCTCAGAAGATATTGGGGGTAGTTATCGGTCACTCTCCCAATCCACCCTGAGCACTGTATAAAATTGCTCTAGAAGGCATGCTTTTAGCATGTAATTTTGCGTGTGTGTGTGTGAGAGAGAGAGAGCGCAAGCGCACCTGGAAGTCATGGTGACCTCTGGTGACTGACCTCTACTGGGGGCCTGGAGGATATTCAGAGAGGTGGCTGAATAAAGCCTGCCCCCACCTCCCACCTCTGGTATTTCAAAGAGGTCTCCCATCGAAGTACTTGCCAGAGTTGGCCCTGCTTAGCTTCCAAGATCTAACAAGATTGGGCTTGCCTGGGCTATCCAGGTCTGGGCTCTTGGCGTATGATTCTGATTCTACCAGGAAGTGCCAAGTGGCACGCTTGCATCACCCAGTGCCATAACTTACCTTTAAACAAGACTTCTTGATGTTCAGCACTGTCAGGGCTGCTTGGCAACGGCGCCCACATGAACGTATAATACTCACGCGTTGTCTTCCATCCTACCTGCAACAGCAACATTTTTCTGGGTTGGTTAATTGAAAAGCAGGCTGTGAGTGACTCAGGACGAGGGCCCCCACGGTGCCACAGAAAGCCACCCTGTCCATACCTTCAGCCATTCCAGGACAAGGGCACCGTAGACTTAAATACCACGGCTCTCAAACTTTTTGAAGGGGGACTGACTCTGATATCTTTCGAGACCCACTTGCAAAGTAACCTCCACACCATTTCCCCCGTCCTCACCATTCTATTTTTCATGTGCAGAATTTATACATATAGATAGCATGGGTCCCCAACATGGTGCCCAGGGGTGGCACAGTGGGTATATCCCACTGTCTTAACATCCGAACTGTGTCAGTTCGAGCCCCGCGCTGGTGTGAACAGCCAGCCTGTCGTCCCCAGCTCATCGTCCACCCAGCAATTCGAAAGCCTCGGCGAGTAGATAAAATGGGAACCACTCCTTAGAGAGGGTGAGCACACCGACTCCCTTCTGGGAAGGTGTTAGCTCTCGGTTGGAGACGTCCTGGTCTGGACCCGGAAGGCGGAAGAATCTACTCAGCTAAGAAAATCCCTGCAGTGGGATGCTCCGGCCAGGCGGTGGCAGTGTGGCGATGCAGCTGTTGGAACATGACTGAGTCAAGCCAGAAACGTTTCCACCGGGCAGTACGGCGTGTGCCACTTAAATGAATTATACGTTGTCTTCCCTATCCCCTATGAAAAACATTGTTAGTCCCCTGTCTATAGAGTAACTGTAAATCACTTTGAGCCCACTTGTGGGGAAAGCGATTAATAAATCGAAAGCATTATTATTATTATTATTATTTGCCCACCAGCACCTTTTCTGGTGCCCACCAACTGTTTTTTAGGAGGTGGGTGGGACCAGGTAGC
>NW_015164451.1:0-2247 GCF_001447785.1 Gekko japonicus | reverse complement strand
GGCTTGCTTAAAAGCTCTCCTGACAATCCGAGAGTCGCCCAGTTCCAGGAAGCCCGAAGCACGAGCTCTCCGGCTGATCCTCACAGCAGTGACCACCTAGGGAGACATGACCTCTCCAGATAACAGATGCCGGGGACATTTGGGGTGATAGAAAGGGGGTCATGAACTGGAGGCATCAGCTTTCTAATATGCAGGATTTGTTTTTCAGACTACAGCATGCCTGGCCCCAGCAGCGTGCCAAACCAGATGCCAGGCCATGACAAATCTTCAGGGAGAGGGAGAGGGAGATTGGAGAATATGCAGGCCTCTCACCCTGGAGGGCACAGATGAGATTCTTACAAGGTCCTGGGAGAAACATCACTTTCAATTTCAAAACAAACAGCATCCCAACCAGTGCTCCCTCTAAGCTGTGGAGTCTTGTGAGCAAAAATTTTATGTTGTAAGCTACTGGCATTTTAAAGTTGTACGAGTGAGCGATTTGGCTGCTGCATAAATTAGTTTGCTCTGGACCCATCCTTCCTGAGCTAAGATGAAAATCTGTGAGCTGGAGGCTAAAAAAAACTGTGAGCTAGCTCACACTCACTCAGCTTAGAGGGAACACTGGTCCCAACATTTCTTGGGTCCAGTGACAACTTCGTCAGATACATGCACGCACATGAAAGCTTATACCCAGAAGAAAACTTGGTTGGTCTTAAAGGTGCCAACTGGACTCAAACAACTACCTCCTTGAATCTATTCCTTCCACAAATTATTCTGGGGAGAAGGTATGAGTGTCGGATGGAGGAGGGGGGATGGTGAGAGTATCAGGTCCCCCGTTACAACTCCGGTGCCAACTGGACTCAAACAACTACCTCCTTGAATCTATTCCTTCCACAAATTATTCTGGGGAGAAGGTATGAGTGTCGGATGGTGGAGGGGGGAGTGTAAGAGTATCGGATCCCCAGTTACCACTCTCTCCCCAAACGGCAAATTCAACCGAACACAGCATTCCCAGCCAAGGTGGCCAAGAATCTATTTCGACTGCAGTTTCCCCACATATCTGATTGCAGGATTTGGAGCTATTTATAGCAGAAACCTGAACGACTAAAGCATGCAACTGACATCCTCTGAGAAAGATGTTGATCAACCAATTCGGGATGCCAGGAAAGTCCCCAACTCATTTTAGCTTGGCCTGAAGTCATCCTTGCACCTCAGGAAAACCCCGAAGACCTTTCATGGAAATAGGTCAAGATGGGCACATAGTCTGGCTGTAGCGGCAGAAAACAGCAAGAGTCCAGTAGCACCTTAAAGACTAACAAAATTTGTGGCAGGGGAGGAGCTTTGGTGAGTCACTGAAGAAGTGAGAAGTGAAAAATCTACCACAAATTTTGATAGTCTTTATGGTGCTCCTGGACTCTAGCTCTTTTCTGCTCCCAAGGACCTCATAACACAGTGACAACCAGCAGGGTGCCCATGGGAACCCTGGTATCCCTTGCTCTGTTTCTGGCCTTCACTTCCTTCTTCCCCAAAGCAAAGAGACAATGCTGGCTTTTCTCCAGCTCTCTAGAGAAGGTGCTTCAGAAGAGCCCAGGAGGCATCACCTTTGTGTCTACAGGGAGCCCTCAATTTGAAAACAGTAACTTCCCCCACAGGAGACTGCCTGGCTTGCAATATCTCAACATTTTGTGACTGGCCTCAGCCTTCATGGCAGCCATTTTGTGGTGAGGTGTCCCCTCCCTCAAGTTTGGCAGCCATTTCATGATAGCACCTAACTTCTTAGTCTTCAGATCCAAAAGTGCCCTCAGGCTCTCAATAAGGTTAGGCCCTCTCTAAAGGTACAGGCAGGTAAAGACTGTGGTGGTCTTACAGAACCTTCATTGGCAAATTTGGACATCCCACTTCAGTGGGAAGGTAACAGCGTTCCGTGCGCCTTGGTGTTTAGTCATGCCGGCCACATGACCACGGAAATGTCTTCGGACAGCGCTGGCTCTTCGGCTTTGAAACGGAGATGAGCACTGCAACCCTAGAGTCGGATTCGACTGGCTTTCGAGCAAGGGAACCTTTACCTTTACCTTTTTAAGAGCATGAGATGGATAGATCTGACCCATGGAACACTATCCATTGGGAGGTTTTCCTGCCCAAGCTCTAGTAGAAACTAATGGGAAAGGTCCCGGCGATTCCCGATTTGGGGGAAACCCCACCCACAAACAGGGGACGTCATGTCATAACACCTGGGGCAACGCTCTGGTTTGAGGGCAACACTCTATG
>NW_015164450.1:6135-11410 GCF_001447785.1 Gekko japonicus | reverse complement strand
AACGCATGCACACAGGGTCTCCTGTTGCCTTCTTTATCCCATCCTGAAATGCCCTCTTCTCGCCAGTCAACCTATGCCGTGCTCTCAAGGGGGCAAGCTGTAGCGCTTTGTGGTGAGTCGGCTAACCAGAGAAATGGCCGGCGTTCCTTGGATGGAAGTGGGCACAGGTTAACGCATGCACACAGGGTCTCCTGTTGCCCTCTTTATCCCATCCTGAAATGCCCACTTCTCGCCAGTCAACCTATGAGTCCAGTTCCGTGCTCTCAAGGGGGCAAGCTGCGGGGACTGCCAAAATATTTGCAGTAAGAGGACAGACAGAAATATATGCTGCCGTTCCGCTGCAGAGAGTTCAAAGGAACATGAACCGGGATCGCCTTCAAACTCAAGGGCTGCACATGTTGTGCCGTTCCATTAACTGCAAATAGTAGCCCTCGGCAGTGTTCTGTCTGAGCTGAGTATGAGCTAGCTCACAGTTTTTTAGCTTCTGGCTCACACATTTTTCTCTTAGCTCAAGAAGGACGGCTCCAGAGCAAGCTAATTTATGCAGTAGCCAAATCGCTCGCTCACAACTTTAATGCCGGTAGCTCGCAGAGTAGAATTTTTGCTCACTCAGAACTATGGCTTGCCCAAGGTCATCCAGCCAGGTGCAAGTGGAGGAGTGGGGAATCCAACCCAGTTCTCCCAGATTAGTCTGCACACTTAACCACTACACCAAACTGGCTCTCAAACTGGCTTAGAGGGAGCATTGGCCCTGGGTACAAAATTCAAGCCCCTTTACTTTATTTCTGGGTTGTTGTTTTTTTAAAAAGCTGACGGCCCCTCTGGCTGGAAAGAGACCCGGAAATAGGGGCCAAGCCAGACTACGGTTTCGTCACTCACAGACTTTTATTAACCGGCTGGTTTGTTGCGGATTCATTACTATTTATGCAACCCAACTAAACAATTACGGGGACAATGAAGAAAGCTGACGGGAAGAAAGTTGACTCATTTGAAATGCCGTGTTGGAGTAGAGTTCTATGGATACTGCAGACTGTTTCACTTGTGGCTAAGGAATGGAGGACTTCTGTGTTTCACCACACACACACTCACACTATATTCACCAGGTCGTTAATCACCATTGTATGTGTGTGAGTGGGGGGGCAGAGCATAAGCCCAAGGACTTCCAAGGCTTATTCTCATAGCAACACAGTATCGTTTGTCCCATGCCTGAACACAGCCATAAAGTTCGTAGTCTGTCTGTCAATAATAATAATAATAATAATAATAATAATAATAATAATAATAATAATAATAATAATTTGGATTTGTATCCCGCCCTCCCCTTAACGGGCTCAGGGCGGGTTCCAACAATATAAATATAATACAACAAAATAAATACAATAAAATTAAAACCACGTTAAAACATGTAAAACACACAACGCTTCTAAAAGGCCAGATGCCTCAGTGGTTGATAGTACTGGGAATAAGTTTCCCAGAGATCTGTACAATTTGGGATCTCAGGCTACAAAATGGGGCCGACCCAAGGAAGGGGGGTGGTGGTGGAAGAGCTCCGTCTTGCCCGGTGGAAGAGCTCTGTCTTGCAGGCCCTGCGGAATTCTAATAAATCCCGCAGGGCCCTGATCTCACTCGGGAGCTCGTTCCACCAGGCAGGGGACTGCAAGTCGAGGCAAGTCAGATGTCCCTGGGGCTGGGGACCACCAAAAGATGCTGATTGGTGTACTTCAGTGCTCTACAGGGCTCATATGGGGAGAGGCGGTCTCGAAGGTATGCTGGCCCCTGGCCGTATAGGGCTTTGAAGGTAAGCACCAGCACCTTGAAACGGATCTGGAATTCAAAAGGCAGGAGTCACTGGAAAAGACGATAATGCTGGGAAAAGTTGAAGGCAGCAGCAGAAGAGGAAGACCCGAGATGGATTGATTCATTAACGATCGGACGTTAAGGCTGTGAATGATCAGGCGTTTCGGAAGACATGAATTCAGAAAGTCACCATTAACTCAGAAGTGATTTGAAGGCACTTAAAACATGCACAGGGGCTGCGGTGGCTCAAGTGGTTAAGACGCTGAGCTGCAGACTGCAAAGTCTGTAGTCCGGCAGTTCGAGACCCAAGTGCCGCGTGACGGAGTGAGCTCCTGTCTCTGGTCCCAGCTCCTGCCAACCTACCAGTTCAAAAGCAAAAAATTGAAAGTAGATAAATAGGCACCGCTTCGGTGGGAAGGTAACAGCGTTGCTGGGCCACGCACTGTGTGCCATAAAATGCAATGCCAACTATCGAAGATATAAACTTAACAAAGGACACGGGCAAACCCAGTTAACAATATTATTTTTTACTCGATATACAAACAAAAGCAATTGATTTCTAGCAGTGAAAGCAACTGATTTACTGGGGAATCCACAGAAACCCTAAGAAATGTGTTTAATCATATGCAAGATTCGGGTTTTTCCCCCAAGGGATACCATAAAAGGAGGAGTACCTTACAGTTCCATCCATACCAGTTGCTTGCAGGCCGGGTAAGAGCCTTGGACGGGCCAGTTCCGGCCCCCGGGCCTTATGTTTGACACCCCTAGTGTAGGGTGTCAGTGCTCCAAGCACATGTCAAGATTATGTATGAGCCATGAAATCCTTGCAAAGGACGGTACAAACTGGCACGCTTCTGCATGCCTGATGGAGCTCACCTTGATCTGTGCAATGCCTGAATGCAAAGTGCGCAAATTTCAGGAACCCGTAACAAATACGGCGGGGGATCTATTCCGCCAGGAAACCAGCAGAGCAGTTGATTCCACCCTGCGTTCAGCGGCCATCCCAGAACTATTCCGCCAGGAAACCAGCAGAGCAGTTCAGCGGCCATCCCAGAGCTATTCAAATTGAAAAACATTAATATCCACTCAGGAAACACATCTTATTTTGCAACCTGCCAATCAAGTAATTAAACTGGATCGGATCGGAGGCACCCAACTCGATCCCAGTGGCCGTTCCACGATAGCCTTTCTGAAGTACTTCCATTTCACGCACCCGGCGGCCGTCAGAAAGGAACACACCCCGCACCGCAGGCCGAAAAGCAACTGGAAGGGCGTGCTCTGAGCGCTGCAATCTGGAAGCGCGGGCGTGAGGCCCATGGGGCATGGATAAACAATCCAGATTTGGCACGGAGAAGAGTGTAATTGCACGACACGGACTGCAGGGCACCGAAGGCCAAGCCGGGAAGCGTGAGACTCCTAACTGGTGAAAAATTTCCATTGTCAGGACCGCCGCGCTGTCAACTCATAAAGCAATCAAAGTCTAATATCCAGTTGCGCGTTATCGAGCACTTCCTTTTTGAGATATTAAAAGGAAGCGAGAGGAAAACGTAATAACCAAAAGCAACTGCTCCCAGGGAGGCGGGAACCTCGTACGTAGCTTCCCCCACCCCCATTTTTGACGACAGTAATTATTTAGTTCTGTTTTGCATAGCTTAAAACATCATCATGTTACATGTTCATCTGCCGTCCAGCCATCTATACGTTTGAACCTGACCTCCCGTTCCACTGTATTCGAAAAAGTGTGCTTTCCACACAAAAGCGCATACCTCGAATAAACCTTTGTTGGTCTTAAAGGCGCCGCGAGACTCTGAAGCAACCACAACCCAAACAGGGGGCCAAAATTAAACACACGTGCCTTTAAATTCCGTGCCTTACCCAATTAAAAGGTGCATCACCAAGACACGCGGGCAGACTTCCAAAATCAACCAAAGCTTTGGTTTGCGACATCTACCAATGGAAAATCTCCTCGGTCTTTTCCCGGCCAACCTGAATTCCCTGACATTCCGTCCCGAATGGATCCAAGCAGCACACCAGGATTTCAACTCCTCCCCCAAACACACACAAGATGGAAGACGTGCAAACAGATGCTAAGCAGGCCAGTCTTTAGGCACACTTGCCCATTACTGACTGCATCAGGGGACAAAATTGCATCCGGAGCAAAAACTACATCTGGATGAGCAGAGGACAAAAACCCCAACCGGTGTTCCCTCTAAGCTGAGTTAGTGTGGGCTAGCTCACAGTTTTTTAGCCTCCGGCTCACACATTTTTGTCTTAGCTCAGGGAAGATGGCTCCAGAGCAAACTAATTGACGCAGCAGCCAAACCGCTCGCTCACAACTTTAATGTCAGCAGCTCACAGAGTAGAATTTTTGCTCACAGGACTCCACAGCTCAGAGGGAGCACTGAACCGAGACAAACCGCCCTCCACGGCCAGCCACGCCGACCGCCACTGTGTCCACGGCTCCCAATCTGAAGCACACCAGCCCGGTCACATTTACTTGGGAGAATCGCCCCGAATTTCACGGGGCTGAGATCCCTAGCAAAGAATGGCCGCCTTCCGCCATCGGAAAGAGAGAGATTCAAAATGGCCTGTCCAGTTTGACCGAAAACGCCAAATGCAGAACAAGGGCAGGGGAAAGTCGAGGAGTCTCTCTCCAACCGTTTTTTGTTGTTGTTGTTGCAGTGGTGATGTCAGATACAGGCCTGGAGGAGAGGAGCGGATTTAATGATTCTGTTGCCAACAAAACGGGGAAGAGGTTAAAAAAAAAGAGAGGGAAAGGAAGAGAGAAAAAGTGTAGGAACCTCCCATAGGAAGGAAAGGGGGCATCTCGGCAGTGCAAATATATATATTGGGGGGTGGGGGGATGCAGAGGTATGTGGGATGTTAAACAGCAGCTGCCAGTCTATGGGGAGGGAGAGAATGGGGGAGAATGCAAATTCTTTCCTCCCCCCCCCAAAAAAAACGATGCGGAGGAGAGGAAAGGAGGAATGTAAAGGAGCAGAAGCAGCAAGGAATCGCGGGGGTAGGTGGGTGTTTTTCTCTCCCCACTGGAAATAAAGGAAGGGGAAGGCAGAAAAGCACGGGAAAAGAGAAGCCAGCAGGGGAAGGAAAAAAGCAGTTACTGCTCCCTTTCTTCAACCCCCTCCCCTCCAAATCAGGGCTGGGGAGAGGAATACAGGCATACAGGCGGTGTGTGTGTGTGTGTGTGTGTGTGTGAAGCTGTCAATCACTCCATCCGTGGAGGGGGCGGGGAAGCAAAACATTTCCCTCCCCCTCCTGTAAGGAAATGGAGAAGCCAATCAAGAGGAAGCTGGGGGAGAGCAAGACAATCCACACGCACACCCCACCCGGAAAAAAACCCGCAAGGCTGTGATTCTTCCAATCGCACTGACCCTCCCAAGAAAAACACGGCCCTTATCCGTCCAATTCCCCCCCTAAAAAAACCTCTACAAGGCCTTGATTTTTCCAATTGCACGGA
>NW_015164450.1:5311-5964 GCF_001447785.1 Gekko japonicus | reverse complement strand
GGGCCTTGTTTTTGCCAAATGCACCGACCCCCCACCCCCCCCCCCACAAGGCCGTTATCCTTCCAATTCTCCTCAAACCCCTCTACAAGGCCCTGATTTTTCGAATTGCACCGACCCCCCCAAGAAAACCCCACAAGGCCGTTATCCTTCCAATTCCCCCCCAATCCTCTACAAGGCCGTGATTCTTTCAACTGCACCGACCTCTCCTCCAAAAAAGACCCCACAAGGCCGTTATCTTTCCAACTCCCCCCTCCAACCCCCCCCTCTACAAGGCTGTGTTTCTTCCAAGGGCACCAACCCCCCTCCAAAACAATCCTCCACAAGGCCGCTATTCCGTCCAATTTATCTCCCCCCAAAAACCCTCTACAAGGCTGTGATTCTTTCAATTGCACTGACGCCCCCTCCAAAAGAAATCCCTGCAAGGCCATTACCCTTCCGATTCCACCCAAAAAACCCTCTACAAGGCCGTGATTTTTCCAATTGCACCGAGCCCCCTTGCAAGGCCGTTATCCTTCCGATTCCCCCCAAAAAAACCCCTGCAAGGCCGTGATTCTTCCAATTGCACCGAGCCCCCCTCCAAAAAACCCCCTGCAAGGCCGTTATCCTTCCAATTCCCCCCCACACACCCCAGATCCCAAGGCCGTCCCTCAAGC
>NW_015164450.1:0-2884 GCF_001447785.1 Gekko japonicus | reverse complement strand
AAGGGACAAATGTAAAAAATTTAATGTTGATTATGAATGTTTATATCCTAAATAAAAAAAAATTGACAAAAAAAAAGACCAACGAAGTTTTATTTGCTTTCATGTGCATCATGTACCTGAAGAAGTGTGCGTGCACAGGAAAGCTTATGCCCTGAATAAGACTGCGTTGGCCTTAAAGGTGCCCCTGGACTCAAACTTTGTTCTATTTTATTTTGCTGGGAGCTCACTCCGGCCGCGGTGGGGATTCGAACAGCCATTGAGGCTGTTCGCTACAGATGTTACTAGCAGGCGTTGTACTGCCTGCGCCACCACTCCCTCAGGTGCCACTGGACTCAAACTTTGTTCTATTTTATTTATAGTCCACCTTTCTCACTGGGGCTCAAGGCAGATTACATAAAGTGAATCGGCGCAACCGACAGATGGATCATTCGATGAGCAATGCCACAGGAATTCGGGTTGAAGAGCCAGCCAACCAGAAGTCTAAAAACAGAACTGAAGCAAAGCATAAGGATTGACATGACATGTTAAATGATGAAAAAAATTCCATAGCAGGAGCCTAGTTTCAGCAAGTTATACACAGTAGCACAGACCACAGTCCCTAATCCAGGGGCGTCAAAGTCATTTGTTATGAGGGCTGGATCTGACATAAATGAGACCTTGTTGGGCTGGGCCATGTGTGTCATAAAACATAATGCCAAGTAGCAGAGATATAAACTTTATAAAGGACACAAAAACACAAAGGTTTTTTTTACTTAAAATAAAAACATGCTTAAAACATGAGGACTCATGCAATATTTTGTTTATTGAACAGCGTCTGATCACTGACACCTCTTGCTCTGAATGACTGCATCGAAATGTCTGTGCTGTTGCAATCTTGAGTATGCTGTTCAGGTGTGGTGTTTGTAAGATGCAAACCTACGATGAACTGGAAGAAGCAGCAGAAGACAGAAAGTTCCACTGCGGGCCTGATAGAAGCCCTCTGGGGGCCTGACCCAGCCCCCCAGCGGTATGTTTGACACCCCTGCTTTAAAGGCTTTAAGACCAGCAAAGTTTAATTCTGGGTATCAGTTTTCCTGTCCACGCCCACACTTCAACACAGCAACTCTTATATCCGCTGTGTAGAAAAGCCCTCTTGAATATTTCAGTTCTGCATAGTTTGTGGGAAGCCAGACAGCGGGAGCCTTCCTGGCCTCCTCACCCCGGCCATTCATTCATTTATTTATTCAGATTTATTTCTTTATGTCTAACAAAATACAGAGAGAAACTGTTAAATGGTGGGTTCTAGATGCATTGTTTCAGTTCTGCATAGTTTGTGGGAAGCCAAACAGTGGGAACCTTCCTGGCCTCCTCGGGCCGGCCATTTATTTATTCATTCAGATTTATTTCTTTATGTCCAACAAAATACAGAGAGAAACTGTTAAATCCTGGGTTCTGGACACATTGCAATGATCAGCTCAGGTTTATTCCATGATTTCAGCAGCCAACGAGACAAGCTTAGGCTCAGTACATAAAAAAAGTAAAGGTCAAGGTTTCCCTTGCTCGAAAGCCAGTCGCAAAGTATTTGAGCTTCAGTTTCATTATCTGGCCTTCCAGGGAACAGTCAGGGTTGATTTCTTTGAGGATTGACTGATTGGATCTTCTTGCAGTCCAAGGGACTCTCAAGAGTCTTCTCCAGCACCACAGTTCAAAAGAATCTATTCTTCGGTGATAGCTCAGGTTTATTTGGTGATTTCAGCAGCCTACGAGACAAGCTTAGGCTCAATACATAACAGAAACATAAATGGAGAAACCAAATCATGGATACTGCAGTTTGGGAAATTCCTGGAGATTTGGGGGCAAGTGTTTGGGGAGGAGAGGGGAGGGCGCTCAGGGTGGGGTGGGGTGCCAGAGTGTCTTCCCTTTGCAACTGCTGTTTCCTCCAGGGGAACTGTTGTCTATAGTCTGAAGATCAGCTGTTATTTTGGGAGATCTCCAGGTCCCACCAAGAAACTGGTAACCCTACACAGGCCCGGGTTTCCAAAGCAAGGCTCAGATGCACCTAGAGAGTCTGATTCATACAATCTGATAAAATGAAGAAAAGGGGGCTAACCATCTCATCCTTTGCCGTCCCCGCCACAGGCCCGGGTTTCCATGTGCCGCCAAAGCAAGGCTCAGATGCACCGAGAGAGTCTGATTCGTACAACCTGATAAAATGAAGAAAAGGGGATTACACCAGAGCGTGGGAAAGAACGCTAAAACTTTTATTGCAATTCATCAAAGCCTCCCCTGTTGGGCTTCCCCTGCGGAAACAGCTACAATGAAAATTGTAGCCTGCTCTATTTCAATGTTCACATTCATGCCTACGCGTTCCCACCACTCCCGACACGCACAGAGCGGGCAAACCTGCAATCGGGAACCCGAACTGTTGATAAGAGGACCGTTAGGACTGCAACCCCTTAGGCGAACCAGCGAGGGAGAGGAAGTGAGGTATGGGACACGAAGAGGGGCATGATCATTCGTTCTGGCGTTTCGCATTCCGCTTGCGGCTAAACCAGGTCCAGACAATGGGGGTGGGGAGAGGCCATGACGTCAGTCAGGTCACCAGGGTAACTGGAACGCAGTTCAATCCTTTGCATATTTGCATAAAGGCAGAACTCCCACTGTGAGCTTTGCTCGCTTCTTATTGACTGGGACTCCCTACTGTGTTCATGTGCATTAGAAAAACCAGACAGTTTATTTATTTGTTATTTACCTGTAATACTACACATGCCTTGTACTCTTTTGGGGGGTGGGGTGGGGGGGGTTAAAGATCCGAGGCTTCCCTCTGCAAAACACAAAATATGAAGTTTAATTGCGAGACACACACACACACATTCATGTACACATCTCCCTTATAAATAAAAGC
>NW_015164449.1:8591-11658 GCF_001447785.1 Gekko japonicus | reverse complement strand
CCCCCCTGGCCAGGACCAAACAAGGTGTGAGCGGCTGCCACTGTGGAGATGACTGCCTGAGCCTTGTGCACGGTGGATGCAAGTGGCCAGGGCACCATGAAGATGGCTGCCCAAGCCCAGGATGGGAGGGGAGCGCTTGAGCAGCCAGAACCATGGACTCACCCAGCTGCCCGGGCCCCAGACAGTAAATGGCAGACAGTAGTCCAAGCCCTGGACAATGTGGCTGTGAGTGCCTGTAACTGCAAGTGGGTGGCCTGATCCCCAAATGGAAGGAGTTAATGTGGCAGCAGTAGGAACCTTCTTCACTTCCCCCTCCATTGTGAGATGGGGAAAGGTGGGTGGGGACTGGGGCAGCTTCCCCAGTTGCCCATGGACTAAGACCCTCCGTAATTTCACTCTACCTATAATAAGCAACACCCATCAATAGTTATGCCTAACCTGTCCACAGACCATGCCTATGTAAACCACCTTTTAGAACAACACAAAAAAGGCAAAAGTGAGCCCCTACCTTACCCAACCAGGGTATTCCTAGTTGGCCACAAAGGCAACTAGTTAATCCCATGTTGCACCATAGATAAGTAGCACACAGGTGCCTGTGCTTGGAAGACAGAATGCCTCTTCAAGATGCACCAACAAATCCTCCTAAGACCTCAGGGTTTCCACGGGGGTGTGGGGAAATGCAGAAATAGATGAAACATACCCTTCCTAGCACCCATCTTATTTGCAGTCACAAAAGAAAATATAAGAAAGTTGTGTGAGGGCCAGTGTATGATCTCCTGAATCATCTGTTTGTCTTTGACCTTAAGTAATTGAAGTTGTTATTTTAGGTTGTATTTCATGGTCCCAAACATTAGATTTTATTCCCATCTTTGAGAGGGCAAGTACTTATACAAAGGAACAAGGTCATTCAACTCAATTCCAAGTTGTCTTTGTTCTTCTTTAACCAAGTTGATTTGTGTCAGGTGCTTTTTGCCCTATATCCTATTAGAATTTAAAATGGCAAAGATCATCTAAAGCATCACTCTAGTCTTCCTTTTAAAACAAATAGTGCACAGCAGTCTACCTGCAGTTCCAATTATCTAGCTAGAATGAAAGTTACTGAACTTCAAAGAACTTGAACATCTGGCCTTCAAGCAATGGTGACCCACCCAAGTGGCAGATGCTAGAATTAGATTTCATAGCCCTCATTGAAGAACATGAACAAAATAAAACTCCAAAGTCCCAATGAAAACATCAAAGCTGGAATAGTGAAGTGGCTGAGAAAATGAACCATAAATCAGGGAGTCCCCAGTTTGAACCTTTGTCATGGATTCAGTAGCTGGCCTCTGCTGGTGAAAGGAAGAAGTCTATGCACACCAGTCCTGAGTGGCTTTGTTTTATTTAATTGATCTGAAATAGTTATATGCCCACCCTTCTCCTAAGCATTGCAGGACCCAAGGTGGGGAGCAACAGCATAAAACAAACATGTAAACAACAGATATAAAAACATTAAAAAACCCATCTGAACATTTTTAAGCCCCAATCAGTGCTGTATTCTCTCTTTGCCCAGGCTGCCCCCAAAGCTCTCTGAAACAGTTTTGTTTTTCAGCCTTGCCAGAAAGCCAGAGAGGTAGGAGCCAAATCTATTTTCCCTCTGCACCTGACAGGAGGAAATGAGGGGAAATAAGATCTCTCTTTGCCCAGGCTGCCCCCAAAGCTCTCTGAAACAGTTTTGTTTTTCAGCCTTGCCAGAAAGCCAGAGAGGTAGGAGCCAAATCTATTTTCCCTCTGCACCTGACAGGAGGAAATGAGGGGAAATAAGAACACGTGCCTGCACACCAGTCCCCACTACCTAAATGCTCCCGGGGGTTGCTGGCTGTCCCTGGTGGCAACCTTATTTCAGAGCCACTGGAAAGTCCAGACTCTAGCTGAATGTGCCCTAGACAAGGGGGTACTGACAGGAGGAGCTGCTGGAAAGAACAAAGCTGCCAAACGGGAGCATGCACAGAGAGGCAGTCTTTCAAGGATGTCATTATGGATCCCATGATCCTTTGGAACGATCAAAGGGGCTCTTCCTCCCTCCCTCCCTCCCTCTTGTACGCATGGAAGAGCTAGTAGCAACCAGTGCAATGTTCTTCAAAATAACAGTTTTTATTTAGAAGGTGTAGCAATAATGTTTTATAGCCAGACTTTTCCCCAAAAGGATTTGGTTGTTGTTGTTTTTTGGGTTCTTATCTGAAGATGAAATGTTAAGGAAGTCAAAACATGTCAGAGAAATTCAGTATTTGCAAAGAACTTTGCTTTCATGAACTTAAAAATTATTCTACACTTGAATGGATTAGAAGATTTAATAGCACAAATATTTTTTTCTGTGAAAGTATAGCTAATACCTATAGACCTAGAGAGAACTTTTCTGATTGTTTTGAAGAATTCCAATGTGAAGAAAAATGTACCTGTTACTAGAGCTGTAAGAAACTCTTGACTTGTTGCCTTTTACCGATGATTCTTAATATTGTTTGGAAGCCAGTGAGGAATATTAGAAAATGACCGGTAAAGGTCAAGAATCATCACATGCCTTTGGCTAAAAATTAAATTACATTTTTGTTTCCACAAGTTACTGTCTCTTGCCATTTCCTGAGGCCAAAATAGCCATGGCAACACAATCATTTTTGAAGTTTGCCAATCACTCTCAAGAATTCCAAAGTGCCTTTGACATACAACCTAATTTCACATACACTTCCACAATTTACTTGTAAATATTGGAATTTTACCAATAGTGGGCTGAATTCTGTGGGAAATTTCTGCTAATGGAAGGGAAAGTGATTTTCACTGATTCTCCCTTCCCAGACCTTGGACTCTTGGCTTCAGCTGTTCCTGAAGGTCCCCTGTCTCTCAGAAACAGTATTTTTGGGGAGAATTTTGGGCTGTAGCATGAGGGGAAGGCAAGGAAGTTGCACTCTGTAATGATTTCAAGTTATATGTGTGTGTTTCTTTAAATGGTAAGTGTCAGAAGAACAAAGGGGGTAAAAGAGGGAGATGAGTGAGTGAGGTGATTGGTTGGTGACTGAGAGTGTGTGGGTGGAGCTAG
>NW_015164449.1:2120-2270 GCF_001447785.1 Gekko japonicus | reverse complement strand
ATAAAGGCACACAGTACAATAAAAATGCAATAAAAACATTTTGAAACAGTTAAATACAGTGGGCAGTATAAAAACAGTATACAAAACAATGGTCTTAGTGAGGTGGCCAACTGGCCATGGCTACTCTATTGCAGAAATACGTGATCAGGA
>NW_015164449.1:1789-2059 GCF_001447785.1 Gekko japonicus | reverse complement strand
CTGACTCGGCTGTCACCGATGAGAAACAACTCTGAGGTTTGTTGCAGGGTTTGGATAAAGGGTGCTGGAACTGGCATAAAAACAGAAACGCTACAGTAACAAGTGTTCCTTGGTTTCTAGTTTAATTAGGGAAACTTGTGGAGTGAGTCTGTCTGGCCCTATTCCCAGAAGAAAAAGAAGTGGCAAAATATGGCACTATGTTGGGTGGGGTAAGGTTGGGTGTGACTAGTGCACATTGTAAACTTTAGCAGTGCAAGGGCATTGCTGTGT
>NW_015164449.1:0-1752 GCF_001447785.1 Gekko japonicus | reverse complement strand
TAGTCTCCACCCCAGGAGATCGCCTGTTCCATTACAGTCTGGTACTGTGTTTACTAGAGGTGTTTCCTGTTGGTGAAGCATCACACTTTTGATGGGTACAATAGGGAGAATATATCCCAGCCAGGAGTATGTAACAAGGGTTTGGGAAAAGTTACACCTGTGGGATTTCTATCTGGAAACTTCGGCTGAAGTCTGTGTCGAGCTGAAAGATCAAGACACGGCATGGGAGTATAGAGCCTAATTTCTAGTCTAACATCATGCATAAGGCTGGACAAGGTCAAGTGGCACAGAAGCCAAGGCTTAATTTACAACTATCCTTTCTTTAGAGCAGGGTCAATTCTCCTCTTAAGCAACTTCAAGATTATTTTTGTGTGTACATTTCAGGCATTGCTGTTATTATTTTCAATTAACTACCGTAGCTATTAACTGTAGTATTTAGCTCTAGTATACCATCCAGAATTATAGATCCAGGTGGTCAGCTGTGTTGGTCTAAAGTAGGAGAACAAATTTCGAGTCCAGTGGCACCTTTAAGACCAACAAAGTTTTATTCGAGGTATGAGCTTTTGTGTGTGTGTATAATTTTTCAAATACATCCAGAATTATAACTTCTACATTCAAAATAAGCACATATTGAATGATGATCAAATTACTAACTGGACCCATTCTAAATAGTTACATCCTTCTGATTCCACTGAAGTCAGAGGAGGTAAAAGGGTATAATTCTACTCAGGATGTATCCTTAAAAATCTCTTTGGTTACAGAGAGAGAGGACTTCCTGATAAATGAGAACGGCATCAAGCTGCCATGTGCCTTTCATGACTATGTCAGGTTGAAATTTATTAGTACAAATGCACTTCTTAAAAGCAATTAATATCATGCTCAAAAGCAGTCTGAAGCTGAAAGGAGAACAGATAGACACCACATGTGCTCCATCAATCACACAACAATAAAAAGAGCATTTCTTTTCATCTGAAATTCTGGTTTTCCTTGATTTAGATGCACTTCCCCAGGGTGTTTGGATGAATGAAGTTGTTCTTTTGACTGACGCAGTTACTTCAAAGTTTAAAAATAAAATACCATGAACAATATAAAAAGATTAGCACAGTATCATTTTGGTTGTCCTAGCTATTACACTGCTGGGATCAGAGAGTGCTATTTGATTATACCTACCTATATTTTACGCTGTAGTATTACAGTAAACCATTTTGAAGCTATTATTTAAGCCTGTGTTGTGAGCTCTATTTTGCTGCGTTATTAAATTTTAATACCAGACAGAGAAGGAAATACAGTTTGCAAAAATGAAACTATGGTTCTTTGTATCTTTTTCTGCTATGAAGAAAGTTATTCTTGGGTAGCCCAAGTTATTTGGGAAATCAGTAATACAAAGTGATCTCTCTCACAGCTGAGAAACCTTTAACACTCAGATGTCCTTGGCTTGAGAAATTACCTTTGTTCACACATGGCAGAGCTTTTCCTGCATAGAATACAAGTGGCAGGGAATGGAAGTTTCATTCCCAAAGTTTCACGGGCAAATAACTTACACAACCAATAAATAGTGGCTATTCATGAAATTATCACGCTTTAGCTTTTTATGTTTTTTTCTTGTCTTAAAATCTGGATTATAAATGGAAATCTGAGTGTTTTTATGACTGCTGGAAAAAATTCTGATGGTGAATTAAAAATCTTAACACTTTTAATGTACAGATGATGTGTGAAAATATAGACAACATACAACAGATACCGTGCACAGAT
>NW_015164448.1:8585-11649 GCF_001447785.1 Gekko japonicus | reverse complement strand
ACCACTACACCAAACTGGCTCATATAGATGGAGTTTCAACAGAGGATAAGGGAACTATAGAATCTAGAGTAATCCTACTACTGATTTTCTCCGATCTTGTCCTGCCAGCTTACAGTTTCTCTGAAGCGTCTATATATGATTTCTTATCTGTGAATAGTTAAAAAGAAAGCAGCAATGTATTTGGAGTGGCAACTATAAAAGATTCCATCTCCCAAGGAAAAGTTTTCTACCTTGGTAGCCTGCATTTATACAGCTGTTATCTACTCAAGTGGTAGAAGAACCTCGGGGATTTCCCCCCATACTTATTCCACATTAGTATTTGTGGAGGTATAAAGTCTGACTTCTTTTTTACCTCTTTCTTTCCAACCGGCCATCTCCACACAGCAAAGCAGACTGGTCACACATTCACTGGCCTTTTCCCACAAGACTGCACCTTCCGCATTTCCTGCGGGGAAAACACAGTTATGCGCAGCAGTCTGCTTTACTGTATGATGTGTAGAATTACCTCAAGGGCCAAAGTGGAGACAACTGTGGTCGTCCTGCCTTTTAAAATGCACCGCTGCCATAACTGAATGCAAAACCGAAGGGCCAAGGAGCCCCATTTTATGAACGAACTAGTACACGGGTGGAGAGCACTGGTCATTCCCCTCACCACAGACACCTCCTTGGCACCCGTGTTTGCAAGTATTTTTTCTCCCATCTGGGCTTGCTTAAGGTATCTGAACCCAATTGTGAGAAAAGTGCAGTAAGAGAGTTCAAGCCACATGCCTTTTTTAGTGTTAAAATGCGATGTACTTTTCCGACATACATGTCATGTCTGGGATTTAGGACCATAGTAGTTAATACCCTCCCCCCATTTTCTCATCCTGAAATGGCCTCAGGAATCCCAACGGGGAAACTTAATGAAATAGCCCCAGGAAAAGCATACCATGTAGCTCAATAGCTTTCAGTGAAATCAATAGGGTCCCACATGAATACACAAAGGAAAGGCAACTTTCACGTTCTCCAGATGTATTTCTGATGTGAATCAAGATGACCAGCGATTTCTACTTAATAGCACAGTTACCAGACGCAAGCATCTCTGAATGAAAGCAAAAACAACACTGCAGTTCCAAAGCGTAGCCTAGTCCAGTATTATTGGGGAGCTCCCCCGCCGCCGCCATTTCTCATGATGTAGCAAACTAATCCAGAACATTAATCAGTTTCAAAAGCTGTCTGCCAGGCAATTTAGGGATGATGTGGAGAGGCATTGCCACAAAAGGGGGGGGGGGGAGGTCTAAAGCTACTGCCCCTGAGGGTTCACAGAACTAGGTTCATAGTTCTTTAGATCCTGGCCATGATTTAGTACCTTTGAAAATACACTGTATTATCAGATTCTACAATTTCTGCAACAAGAATGCTTTCAAGTTTCCATGTTTTTCAGCTTCTACCCAGATCTAATAAACATTTTGAAAATCAGGGTCCCCCACTGCTTTGGAAAAACAGCTTCAGAACGAAAGCAGTAAGACTGAAGAATCAACTGGCAGGGTCAGAGATCCCTACTTAAAGCCACTTCAGTGTTTTAAAGCTAGGTGCTCGCTTGGATAAGAAAGCTACAAACCTTAGGAAAGCAAACTCTTGTGCCTCTGGCTAGACAAAACACACTCCAGAGACTATTCATCAGTTTCTTAGCAACCTCCCTATTAAAAAAAAAACAAGCCTAAATTTGTAAACTTTACTTTGAGTTTACAACCAAGTCATTTCAAAAGGGGGGGGGGGTGGTGGCAAAAGGCAGAAGGTTAAGACAACCTTTTCTCATGGTCTACCCCAGGTGCAGAGGCTGAAATATGTAAAACACTTTTAAATAATTGGGAAAATCTATCCTTACAGTGATTTTATTCACGGATAAACAAGACACCAAGCTTTCTTCCCCATCCAACAGTGTCCCACGGTGCACCCAAAGAGTGATTAACACATGGAATTCACAGTCATAGGAGGTGGTGGCAGCAACAAGCATGGACAGTTTCAAGAGGGAATTGGATAAACATATGGAGCAGAGGTCCATCAATGGCTATTAGCCACAAGGGATAGATAGGGGCTCTGGGGCAAGTGATGCTCTGTCTTCTTGGTGCTTCGGGGGCAACAGTGGGAGGGCTTCTAGTGTCCTGCCCCCATTGGTGGACCTCCGGATGGCCACCGTGTGACAGTGTTGGACTGGATGGGCCATTGGCCTGATCCAACATTGGCTTCTGTTATGTTCTTATGCAACAAAGGCCAACACGTTTTGTCTTTTTAATGAGTCAGCCAGAATCTACATTTGGCGCTTATTTGAAACATTAGGGCTGCATTCAATGACAAAAGTATTAACAGGCACAAAGCATTTAATTCTGGGCTTCAAAATATACCCCTTTAGGGATTGTCCAATCATCTATTTGAATTCAATATACTGTACAAGTGCCTATGCCAAGAAAACTCACAATACTGCAGATGCTGACTACAAGGAGCTATATTGTCATTAAGACACAAGTCACTGAATTGCCCAAGGCAGGTGAAACAATTTTGCAGCCACAGGGCAACTCATGAAGAGGGGGTAGCCTCTAAGATTCAAAGTTCCCTTCTTCAGGGCGAGTCATGAAATGCAATATATGCATGCATCACCCAACCACAGCACAGTATATGCAGCTAATTGCAAGAAGCTGTCCAGAATGCAGCTGCATTCCAATGGACTCGTTGTATGGGTAGATTAATGAAGGCTATCCCGTGCTAGCCGTAGCAGATTCCTGGCTACGGGACTTCATGAGAGCAGCAACTGATCTGTCAAATCATATCAGATTGTCAGAGTTATGTCCACCAGATCATTGCCAGCAACTATAAATCTTTCCCAGATAGCTGCCTGACAAATACTAGGATACTTCAAGAGAACTCAGGCAGGGGTTGGGGAGGCAACCGCAAATAATGACCGGTAGACTGCTCAGATTGTCAGAGTTATGTCCACCAGATCATTGCCAGCAACTATAAATCTTTCCCAGATAGCTGCCTGACAAATACTAGGATACTTCAAGAGAACTCAGGCAGGGGTTGGGGA
>NW_015164448.1:8113-8222 GCF_001447785.1 Gekko japonicus | reverse complement strand
TTGCTATATAACCCCTGCTTAAAACTGGAGCTCGAGCCTGCAAATGAATCCAAGGTATTTAGGGAAGCACAACATAAAGCAAACCTTAACTTGTCATTCAGCAGAGAAA
>NW_015164448.1:5939-6145 GCF_001447785.1 Gekko japonicus | reverse complement strand
ATGTCATGAGAGAATTAATGTGTTTACTCAAGCATGCTAATTTCCTAGTCAGTTTGCTTAGGGCCAATAGAGTAGCCTGCGTTTCTTACCCACCAGAATGTAGGTGACAATACGCATAATGAGTTGGTATTGGAATTGGCTATTGGCTAATCAATAGATCTGAAGATGTCCCAGGGGTGGAGGCTTGGAAAATTTTACTCCCTTTG
>NW_015164448.1:0-5807 GCF_001447785.1 Gekko japonicus | reverse complement strand
TGACGGACTGGATGGGCCATTGGCCTGATCCAACATTGGCTTCTCTTATGTTCTTATGTATATTAGACAAGCTCGCCAGGATGTTTATTTGTTTTAAACTCCCAGTTCCTTTTCCCCATAAGTAATCAGTAAACTTTACTTTTTAAAGCTAATGCACAAGGGAGTTAAACGCCTGCCAGTAAACGCAGTTAAACGCCTGCCAGTAACATCCTTGAACAGCTGTTACAGCTGTTCGATTCCCACCGCGGCCAGTGTGAGCAACTGGCCCTCGTCCCAGCTCCCGTCAACCCAGCGATTCGAAAGCGCCTATTAACACCTATGCACAAGTAGATGAATGGGTACCTAACTTAGAGGGTAGGGGGCACCCTCCCCCGTCGAGGGGGTTGTTGGAGTGTCAAAGACTGGTGGAGCGGCGAGGCGGTGAGTAAGCGGCTGGAAGATGGCGTCCCGGTACAGTTCAAAAGACAGAAGCAGACGGCGGCAGAGAGGTGGAGTCGGACGACGTGGGGAGAGCGGACGGCGCAGGCGCGGTGGAGCCGGAAGGACAGAGCTGAAGCCGCGCTGTAGCGCGCCGCACGTCGGAGGGGCCCGGCTGACTCACCGCAGGAGTGACCATCAAAAAATGGAGCCAGAAGACAACCGAGACATCGAGCCGAGTAATGCCGACCCAGAGACTGTCCGGTACCTCCACTGGGTGCTAATAGGGATTGTCCCCCACCCTGTGTTTCTGTGGCCATAGATTAGGTATGAGAATCAAGTGTAAGCCGCTCAGAGACCCCTTAGTGGGGGTTCGAGCGGGGTAATAAATCGAATAATAATAATAATAATGATAATGATAATGATAATAATCTTGCAGGCCCCACAGAACTGTAAGAGGTCCCACAGGGCCCTGATCTCTTCTGGGAGCTCGTTCCACCAGTATGGAGCCACCACCAAGAAGGCCCTGGTTGTCGCCAACCTGGCATCTTTGGGACCCGGAAGAGCCAGCTGGCCTTGGACCCCTGAACGCAGTGCTCTTTGGGGAACATATTTTACAAAGAAATATAGAATTTATTTCTGAATTTACCATACACACAAAATTAAGCACCGTTTTCACTTTTCACTTTAATGTAATTTAAGTTTTAAAAGACTGAATAATGATTCTTGCATAGCCACAAACAAAATTCTGTTCCGTTGATGGTTACCTTTCTGAATAGGAGCTTTTTCACTCACAGGCTTAGAAGTTACTGTCTCTGTCTTCTTGCTGTAGTCCACGTTTACTATAATATCTTTGGTTACAGGAGATTTCTCTTGTGAAGACTGCAATTCTTCTGTGAATTTAACACATTTATGCAAGCTAATTATTTACAACCTACTAGACCATGATCAACTCATTTTATGAAAAGAATACATGACCAATGCTAAGGTTAAGCAACTGTGGGGATTAACAGCACACACCATATTCAGTCTCTCTCACACACATATACACACACACCCATTTGTGCTGATCACCTAAAGCTTGAAACAAGAGCCTCAAAAATATCTACAGCTTCCCAACAGTAGGGGTTGGATCCAGTTCAGTGTTTCTGCAAGCACAAGGACTTCTGTCCACAGAGTGTGACTTGTACCAGTGGAAAGTTGCAAAACTTGCACTCTGTTAGTGGAAGTCCTTGTTCCTGAAGAAATATTGTATTGGAAAAAGTCCCCTATATCTAATTCTAAATCTCAACCCAGAGGCAATTTGTTCTTCGATTATTGTGCAAAAAGGCAGGAGGCTGAAGACATTCAGTGGTAAGGGAAAGTGCTCTGTGCAAACTCAGAAATACTTGTTCTTTCACAATGGAGTTAAAAACAAGCTCCTGTGTAAGTCAAAACGAGATCTTGGCACTCATTTTATAATTCCAGGAAAAAAAATTCCAAAGGGGTAGCTATATTAGTCTATTGTAGAAAATCCTAACAGAAGTGCTGTACCACTTTAAAGACCAACAGATTTACTCCAGCATAAACTTTCACATCTACATCCAATTTCATCAGAGAATTCTCAGTCAGCAGATATAACCACACAAACAGATATAGAGGGCAGAGACTGTAAGGTTAAAAGGGCGGGGTTTGTGACATTCCGAAGCAGAACTCAAAATACAAGATAAGCACAGTGATCTTTCAAAGCAGCTGTAATTGTGTCAGTTTAAACCATAGTAAATACAATTGCATCTCCTGTTAAATTCTAATTCCACAAGTATTTATGTTACGATAAATCTGTTAAATCTTTGAGGTGCCATAAAACTTTTCATAACGAAGCAGAGCAACCCACTAAAATGCATTTTGCCATGGAGTTATGACCATTTATGATAACTTAATAAGTATTACATATTTAATGATAAAGGAATTAAAAAGAAAAGAAAATGATATGCCAGGAAAATTTCCAGGAACTCATCTTGTGCTGTTTGGAAGTAATATCTGGGGAAGTGAGGCAAAGCTGTACCTTGCTTGGGGTGACAAAATACTTTGAGCTGATTCTAGATATTATAATGAGAGTTACCTTGCCCCTGAAGATGAGAAATATCCAGACCTTCCCTCAGCCGGATAACAACCACTCCATACTGAACGTCAAAGGCATCACTGTCATAGATCAGGTAGAAAGACATTTTAAAAAGCAATTCTAGCTCAAAAAAAAGTGACTGGATGTATTTTAAATGGAGCCTATAGAGAATATATGATGTCACATACTACTGTGAAATAAGAGAGTAACTTCCTGTTTCAAGCAAAATCTTTAGCCCCTTACTTACAGCATCTTAGATGAACTAACAGAGACCTAATGCTGAGTTTTTCCAGGGTTTGCCATTGTTCAACAGCAGTCATCCCACAAAAGCCATCAAGTCTGTTCCTCCTGACAGAGCTTGTGCATTCACTCCACAATTGAGGGGCTGCAGCTCAGTGCATGGCATGCGGAAGGTCTCAGATTCGATCCCTGACATCTCAAGAGGATCAGATAGGAGATGAGAAAGACCTCTGCCTGAGACCCTGGAGAGCTGCTGCCAGAGTAAACAGTGTTGACCTTAATGGACCAAGGGTCTGACTCCACATAAGGGAGCATCATGTGTTTTCATGGCAATCAGTCCCTTTCTCCAGTCCAGCATCTCATGGTGTCTTTCTCATGATGTCCTTTTAAGACCATCTTCTGATGCCTATGTTTACCACTGCCAGTCCTTTTTTTACTTCCATTTTTTACTTCCACCATTTTACTTCCAGGTAGAATACCAGGAGGCAGGGAGAGAGAAGGTAAGGACTACACTACTCTAACTTCTACACAACCCTACAAAGGCATTTCAAGCTTCCTTTTTTGCACATATTTATGAGTGTACCACTTGTACATTTTCAGAGTGTTGGATAAAACACAGGGTCAAGGGTTGAAGCCAACATTTCAACACACTCACACTCCAACAATGGGGACACAGGACTTGGCCCCCATTTTAGTAACCTACCAACATAGAGGGAGCAACACAATTTTTAGAAAGAACAGGAGTCAATTGTGCAATACTCCAGCTTTCAATCATTTCTAACAAGCCACAAGGTACTTTTTCCTTCCTATCCTACCATACACTTCGGGTTAACTTTTCCTGAGCTAAGTAGCCACACACACCCCCAGAGCAATTCCACTTCAGAGTAATCCATTTTAATTCCAATCTTGTACTCCTGTGAGGAAAAGCTGTATTTCAAATTTATGTATCACCTTGAAATACCAAGAATCACATTTCCATTGAATAGCCAACTTTCAGCACCTTGTTTCATTTTTATAGCATCAACTTATCCCTTCCAAAAACTGGACTAGTCTGGATACAGCTGTGCAGCTGAAGAAACTGATGAAGCATTTGTATGTTACACTGTCCTCAAATTCTCACTTGGAAAAACATATTATACAAATGTAACTTCAGATTATTAGAACCAGCCACCATTCCCCTCCGAAAGAGTAAAAACTGTGCATTCAAGTTCACAAACATTTAGGGTACCGTTTGAAGGAAAGTCAGCCCTGTACCCTGTTTCAAGTGCCACATCAATACCACACTGCCAAAGATTTTTGAATAGTACAAATCCCAAAACCATTTCGAAAGAATACCTTGCCTATTGTATTTTTCTTCGTTACTAGAAAGGTCAGGCAGATGAAAATATCCAAAGTTCCCATGAAATTTAAAAACCCCACCCCCGATCTCTGGCTTAGGCTCTCCAAGGTTTCAGCTGGGCAATTTCACCTCCCTCCCCGCCCCCTTTTAAACTGAGGCTGCACTTATTTATATTTATTTATTTATAATTTCAATTTATAGCCCTCCCTCCCTGCAGCGCGGGCTCAGGGCGGCTCATAGGTAGGCATAAGCCAACACATAAAACAACATATAAAACCATATAAAACCATTACTACAGTATTACAACATATTAAGTGCTCTACATGTTCCAAAATAATCTTCGATCAAGATGGTGTTTCAATGATGGTACATTCAATCAGTGCTGTCAGTTCCACGTGACACAGGGCCAGTTAATAATGATGGTAAACTAATGATGGTACGATAGTGATGGTACAATAGTGGCGGCTCCTACTCAAAGGCCTGGTGGAAGAGCTCCGTCTTGCAGGCCCTGCGGAACCGCACAAGGTCCCGCAGGGCCCGGATCTCCTCCGGGAGCTCATTCCACTTAAGCCTCCACATGTTAAACCTGGCTTACTGCCATACTCATGAGCCTTATTCCTCACAGAGAACCCTGCTCAAAAAGTAATGCATGGATGCAGGCATGATGGTTAGTCTCTTCTACCTCTCCAAAACTGGGATTATAACACCTCTGTAGTTACATTCATGTATCACGAGTAACCAGAGGTAGCTTCTAACACAGCTTTTGTGCATGAAAGGAAGGGTAAGGTGAATGTATAAACAAGGCAACAAGCCTAATCTGTGTACATGTCAGCAGACAGCATAGTGCTTAAAAGTCACATCTAATTCCTCAGCTGCGCTCAACATTCAGTCTTCCTGAAACCAGGTTTTTCTTCAAAGAAGTTTTTCTCCTTTGGTGAATTTACAAAGTTATTCTCCTACCTACTTGGGAAACCTGTCTTCCCCGATCCCTCCATATGCAGATACCTTTCCCTGGTCTCTGGATTGTCTGGTTTCACTGATATAATCCACACAGGAGGCAACCAGTTTATGATAAAATACACCAAAAGTGACCTTTGCATCAGTGGAAGGCGTTTCCATTTATGATGAGGAAGATCACAATTTCCCCTGCCCTCAAACCGAGCCCCATGCTACTCTCAAAGGCTCCCCAAATTTCAGGAGCAGCTTTTCAGGTGGCATGGTGGTGGTGGTGGGGGGGAGTTGAGAGGTAGGAAGAACCAACCCCATGAATGGAGCTACACTGCAGATTTTTGTATGCAATCCAATGTGCTTACTCCCCCAAGTAACAATGTCAAAGCTGAAGAGTAAATGACCCCCCAAAACGTGTTTTGTACGAAACTGTCTTACTGCCTGAGTGCACAGGAAGACATGAGAATACAGCAGTATGGTTTTACACCAATTATTATAACCGTGTATAAAACCATTTTTCAAAGTTAACCAGGACAGAACACACACTTATGTATTATAAATGACTAGCAATGCAGGAGAGAGAGGCAGAAAGGCCATATTAAACCAACATATGACAGACGCACATAATGATGGACTACAAAAAGTTAGTATCAGCTAAAGAAAGAATATTCAACTGTAGACAGTGACAGCAATGCGTATTCTGACAGCAATGCATATTCTGACCGCAATGCGTATTCTGTGAACTTAGGTAGATCATGAGAG
>NW_015164447.1:7387-12002 GCF_001447785.1 Gekko japonicus | reverse complement strand
GGTTATGTACCTCTCATGTGGCCTCTCTTCATGACGGTTAACAAAAGCACAGTGAGGTGCAGTGGTTAGCATATCAGACTAGGAGGAATGGGTTGAACACACCTTTGGAGGCTTTCAAGCAGAGGCTAGACGGCCATCTGACAGCATTGCTGATTCTGTGAACTTAGGCAGATCACAAAAGGGAGGGCAGGAAGGGTTGCATCAGTAGGTAGTTCTCGTGGCCCTTTCTTGAGCACCCAGGGAAATGCTGATCGCCAACTTCGGGTCAGGCAGCAACTTTTCTCCAGGCCAGTTTGGCTGGAGATCCTGGAGGTGTTTTTTTTTTTTTGCCATCTTCTGGACATGGAGCAGGGGTCACTGTGTGTGGGTGTGGGTGGTATTTGTGAATTTCCTGCATTGTGCAGGGGGTTGGACTAGATGACCCTGGAGGTCCCTTCCAACTCTGTGATTCTATGATTCCTAACTCAGACATGAAACTCACTGGGTAGTCTCAGGCTCTTCAACTCTCACAGCCCAACCTACATCCCAGGGCTGTACTGAAGACAAAATGGGGGCATGAGAAGAACCATATATGTCACCCATGCTCGCCCTCTCAGAGAAAGAAGAACAACAACAAGAAGAGATTGGATTTATACCCTGCCCTTCACTACCCAAAGGTGTCTCAGAGCGGCTTACAAACTCCTTTCCCTTCCCCTCCCCACAACAGACACCCTGTGAGGTAGGTGGGGCTGAGAGAACTCTTGACAGAAACTGCTCTTTTTCAAGAATAGCTGTGCCAGAGTTATGGCTTGCCCAAGGTCATCCAGCCAGGTGCAAGTGGAGGAGTGGAGAATCAAACCCGGTTCTCCCAGATTAGAGTCCGCGCACTTAACCACTACACCAAACTGAAAGAAAGGTATGGAATAAAAATAGATAGATACTCCAAACCTGGCTGGCCGAAGATGTTCTAGTACCTGTCAATGTTCCCTCTAAGCTGTGGAGTCTTGTGAGCAAAACTTCCACTTTGTGAGCTACTGGCACTAAAGTTGTGAGCGAGCAATTTGGCTACTGCATAAATTCATTTGCTCTGGAGCCATCCTTCCTGAGCTAAGACAAAAATGTGTGAGCCGGAGGCTAAAAAACCGTGAGCTAGCTCACACTAACTCAGCTTAGAGGGAACACTGGTACCTGTAACCATTTTGACTCAAAGCAGGAACTTCAGTGTCTCACAAAGAAGGAAGCGATATGGGGGAACATCAAAAGAAACCTAGACAGTGGGGATGCGGCGAACTTTGGGGCAAACAGGCTTGGCTTCTGCGCATAGCTTGTTTGACAGCCGGATCCCTCAAGAGCTGGACCTCAGATGTCTTGTCTCTCCACCACCTGCCTCAAGCAGCTGCCTAACAGCTTTGTGGCTGTGTGGTAGCTGTGGAGTTTCATTTCCCTCTGCTTCACAAGCCACTTTGACATCACACAGCGAGTAAAATTGATTCTCCCCAGGATCATGGACGGTCAGGTCTGGTAATTTAAATGATACGGGGAGGGGGGAGGATTAGGACTCCAACAAGGCTGAGTGAAAACGTGCATTCATGAAGTCATCTTGACAACAATGTGGTCTTCAAACCAAACCATAAGCCTTGTGCGTGTGTGTGTGCACGCACATGTAAAATATTTCTATGCCACAGGGCTTTCTCCCTGGGGGAATGTGCCAGAACGGAATTCCGGAACCTCTTCGACAAAATTGTTTTTAAAATGTTCAAAAGTTTGTGAGTTTTCAGTATACAGATTGAAAACTTCGTTTCCCTCTTGAGAACATAAGAACACAAGAGACGCCAATGTTGGACCAGGCCAATGGCCCATCCAGTCCAACACTCTGTCACACAGTGGCCAAAAATACCAGGTGCCATCTGGAGGTCCAGCAGTGGGGCCAGGACATTAGAAGAGTTCTGGCACCTCTTTTTCCAAAAAGAAAAAATAATCCCTACTATGCCACCTCTTTAGAATCCTGCTCGAGGCAGTTTACAATTAAAAAACACAGTTTTGCTGTGTGTAATCACTGGCTGACCAATTAATCTGCTTGCTAGTTATATGATGGTCTGCCAGATATCAATGACAGGTCTGTGGAGGAGGGAGTGGACTAGGACTACCACTGAACTCTGTAAGAAAACAACAACATTGCAACCTATCTATGGCCCTGGCCCTAACACCAACAGCACCACCAGCCTGATGACCAACAGCCTGGCAGGAGCCTGGAGTATGGTGCAGGCGACCATTCGAATGCGGAATGAATGCTGCCATCTTTTATGACAGCTACACTCTGAGTAGGCTTGCCAAGTCCCCCCGGGGGGCGGGGAAACCCCCGCCCCAGAGGCCCGTTCTTCACTGCCGGCAGATCGGGCCCCGGGGGGAACCCCACCCCGACGTGCATGTCACCCGGAAGTGACGCGGGCACGCTGGGGGCAGGGCCACGGTCATCCGAGGGAAAACCCGCCCCCAGCGTGCCTGGCATTGTCACGTCACTTCCGGGTGATGTGCGTGTGGGGCGCGCGCACACTCCAGTCGCCAGCCAGGAGTCCCCCGCTGCAGCTCAAAAACAACTTGGCAACCCTAGTTCTGAGCAGTTATGTTTTTATATTGTGATCTTAACTTAATTCTGTTTTTAGTATGTCTCAGAGTTTTAATGTACATATTTATATGTATCATTTGTTAGCCGCCCTGAGCCTGCCTCAGCGGGCAGGGCGGGATATAAGTTTAATAATAAATAAATGGTGACCCCCCCCAATGAGGTTTTCAAGGCAAGAGATGAGCGGAAACGGTTTGCCATTGCCTGCCCTCTGCACAGCAACTCTGGTCTTCCTTGGTGTTCGCCCATCCGAGTACTGACCAGGGTCAGCCCTGCTTAGCTTCCAGATTATGACAAACTCGGACTAGTCCCGGCTGTTCAGGCTGTAAGAATGTGCATGTGTGACATCCTGCAGTGCTGACTGCAGTGTGCTGTATTGTTTGAATATGGGGAAAGTAACCAGATGAACAAGCTTGAGCTACTCATGAACAGCGGAACATCTCATCAGCCTCCCCCCACCCAATCTCTGCTTGCAACCAGCGACCAGAACATGATCTGAACGGGGAGGTGTTCAAGAATTCCTGCTAGAGCACACATAACATGTGGCTATGAATGGAAAAGTTACACTCACAGTTAAACTAAGGATTCAGGTGGGAATCGTTGTTGGTCTGAAGCAGCAAACAAAGTTTGAGCAAAATTTTGTTCCGGGTATACTTTGTTCGTCTTAAAGTTGCCACTGGGCTCAAACTTTGTTCTACAGTTTTAGTAAAGTTCATCTGTTGAATACTCGAAGTGTCCTGTTTGCATCATTTATGAAGTTAGTGGCGGCAAATGTATGGTCTCCGATGTCTGAAATCCCTCCCAATAATCTTCTCTGGGCACCGTCCGCCTGGATGTTATCCTGCAAAACTCTCATTGATATAATCAGTGACCACATTTTGGCGCAGCTATTGTTTACTTCAGAGGTCTTTGGGACCTACGGTTCAGATCTGTCTGGTCTCCCCCATTTTTACCAGCCCTTATGGCACCCCCAATCTACCTCCTTATATGGTCTCCCTGTTCTTCATGGTTAGGCCAGCTTCGTTCCTCAGCAGTCCTCTTTGATAGCTGCAACATAGCCCACGAGGCTTAAAACCGGGAGAGCCACGGCAGCCAGCAGCAAACACATTGGCATTCTGAACGCCCGCCCTGCGTGGCTTCACTGCTGCGATCCGTCCAATTGCCATGTAATCAGACATGTTATGAACCTGTTAAGAAAGTGAAGAAGGACCTCTTTGTGTCGGAGAAAGGAAAATTTCGACCACTGTTATCTTATCAAGATTTAATAACACTTGAACTATCCTTTTGATCTCTCATGTGAATTCACCGCCAGTCGAGTGTTGCTGGGGAACTGAGGACTGAAAACGTTGGTTGACACTGTTCACATTTTCCTGAGAAAGAAGAAAAGCGTGTGACAGAAGAGCCAATCATTGTGTTACCTTTATCATAATGAAGAAGGCTGGCCATAGACATTTCCCCATTTTGCACAGGAGCCCCATGCAAGCTGGCGGGGCTGGGCCCTGAAATCCCTGCAAAATGGCAAGGAACGGGCAGGAGACCCCTAAGAGGGGTGCTACCCTGAGCAGCAACTTGGTCGCTCCTGTACTTGAGCAAAGCTGGATGATATGATTTGATTTATTTGATTCCTATTCCGCCCTCCCGGCCAAGGCTGGCTCAGGGCGGCTTACAAAAACAAGATAAAATTCTGACAGTACACATACAATCACAGCACCAATGAATATAAATACAACGTTAAGGCCAAATCATAATAAAGTGCTAGCATAATTTCCTCATTTTAAATCAGCTTTCTGGTCTGCTTCAGTTGTGTTGGGTGATTTGCTTGTAGGGCTAACAAGTCCCCCCGGGGGGCGGATAATCCCCCACTTTGGAGGCCCGATTTCCGCCACTGTGGAATCAGGCCCCGGGGGGAACACCACCCCGGCGTGCACATCAGCCGGATGTGACGTGATGACGCCAGGCACGCTGGGGGCGGGGCCACAGCCATCAGAGGGGAAAACATAGAGTTTCCCCTCA
>NW_015164447.1:0-6409 GCF_001447785.1 Gekko japonicus | reverse complement strand
GGGAGTGCAAGGAAGCCCCGCGAAGGCCCTCCCTGGCCCCAGGCAGGCAGGGGTGGGGAGAGGCAGGGAGGAAGCAACTTACCCTCCCTCTTCTCCTGCCTCCTCCTGGCTGAATGAGGGCTGGAAGTGGGGCGGCTGGAAGCAGGGGGCGGGGCTTCGTCATGTGCCCTGCCCCCTGTACCTCACCCGGGGGAACTGCGATCCCCCGCGATCCCCCTGAAATGACCTCTGTGTCTAGCGAACATTGCACATTCACATGTGGATTTGGGACGGATCTGGTTCCAGCATAACGATAATAACAACCCTTTTAGTTCTCCAGTGCAAGTGCAGAGAGCTGAAAAAGGCTAGAAGGGCAATCGTAATAGTGCTGTAACAGTTAAGGAAGGAAGGAAGGAAGGAAGGAAGGAAGGAAGGAAGGAGAACCTGAAAGAACTCTGCACAATTGCAAAGGAGGGGATAGACTGGCAAAAACATTTTAGAAACCTTTTTCTGGGGGACAACTAAAGGGGCAGAATTACTACAATCACTGGTTCCTGTAGCGGCAAGGAGTATCAAAACGGTTGTGTCCTGGGAACCGCCACTAGGCAGTGGCCAGGTGTGCAGAGCTTGATTCCTAAAGAACAATAGAGGCTAGGCTCCTAAGATCCAACAGGGGAACCAGTAGAAACCTTGGCTGGAGATTCAAACCCCCCAATGGGATCCAGGGGAGTTCCCTTGGATATGTATATAGTTGGCCACTTGGCCGTTTGTCTTTTGTCTTTTGTAGTGTGGAGTTCTGAGTAAACACGTGTTCCTTATGTCGTTGTCCGAGTCGTGATGTATCGAACTGAGTACTTTACAAAAACTACCTAGTTTGGCAATTCCTTTGTGCACTTTCTTTCATGGCTACTTGAACTATTTTGTCTGAATCCTACCTGTTCTCCAGCGTCCCCGATGCACGGTCACTCATCAGGGGGGAGATGAACTCTCATTGAGCGAAATTGGGGGGTGGGAGAGGGACAGGGAGGGAGAAAAATGCAAACGTCTGGCCTTTTGTCTTGACATCATTCAACAAGGTTTGTTAATCTCTGCTTTTAATAAAAGGTTACACTGTAGCTATTTTAGGCCTTTTCCTGGTTTTTTTAAAAAGTCGCCCTTAATTCCTGCGCCATACTGGAGAACCTGTTATGAAAATGAACACTGGGCCTTTTGTGTGTTGAAAGGGCTAAAAGAAGAAGAAGAAAAAAGCTCTTATCTTGCCAACATTGGCTTCTGTTGTTCAGATACAATGCAAGCTGGCTTCCCATCACTCAGAATATCAAGCAATATTTTATATAGGAACATGGCAGCAAAATGCACTTATCATAATTAAATGTCTCCTACACAGATGTTGATGTTGAGAGACGTGGTCTGGAAGGAATAAAATATTGGCCCCCTAGGTCAGCCTAACCGGCAACAGGATTTCATGAGAAACGTTGCCTCTCGTGAAACGCACCCCACCTTCTGGGGGGATTTTTTTTTTGAGAGGGGCCAGCACAATGGGATGAAAAAGGCCTGCCCATTCAAACTGGGTGAAACGAAGCCCTCGATCTGATCGGGCATCTTGACATCACCACAAATCTCATTGGTTAGAGGAGCCTATTGAGAGCGAGGACACCTCCTGCCCTTACTCTGACTTGGCTACTTGGTGTAGTCATATACGAAATCTCATCGCCTATTTGATTCCTGATTGGCTGGGATTTACCGTGGAAAGAAGCAACTGCAAACAGACGGCAAACACCATGAAAAATAGTGCCAGGAAGGGGGGAATTTCTCGAAACTTTTCCTCTACTCTTCCCTTAGTCAGGAGTCATTTGTATGGGTGAAAATATGGTACAGTCCTACCCAGCATAAAGTTTTAATATAACAATAACCTTTAACCATTTCAAAAAAAGAGTTGGGCTGTGGTCCTCGAATGAAGTCGAAAAAGGAAGTGACATTGCTTAGTTTATATAAAGAGAGGTGCTGAGGGCACCAGATTGCATGGAGGTCCCACCAAATCCTGCTCCTTATTCTAAGGGCATAGGCTACTCTAACAGTGCAATCCTAAGCAAAGTTGCACCATCTTAAACTCATAGACTTCAGTCAACTTAGAAAGCTGTAAGGACATAAGAACAATAAGAAGAGCCCTGCTGGATCACACCAATGGTCCATCTAGTCCAGCATCCTGTCTCACACCGTGGCCAACCAGTTCCTCTGGACAGCCAGCAACAGAGCATAGAGCCCGAGGCCTTCCTCTGATGTTGCCTCTTGGCTCTGGGATTCAGAGGATTAGTGCCCCTGAATGTGGAGGTTCCCCTCAGTCACCATGAGATTAGTTGTCATGGGCTTGCCACATTGGCCTGCGGCACAGCTGGGATTCTCTGGTTTAATGTTTGTTCTGTTGGGCTTGTTGGTTCTGTTTGCATTCGTAGGCTTCTGGACAGTGGTTGCTCCTGTGTTTTGGGCTACTGGATTTTTTCACCCTGGAAAAAGCATGACATTTCCCCCCCATAGGAAACAGTGGAGACAAGTTGGGCCGGGGGCACCTTGTTCGGAGACACCTAGAACTGGACTTCTTGATCAGTTGTTTTTTTTAAATTGTGTTTGTATACATGTGTGCGCTCTGTGCACCTCGGTGTTTAGTCATGCCGGCCACATGACCATGGAAACGTCTTCGGACAGCGCTGGTTCTTCGGCTTGGAAATGGAGATGAGCACCGCAACCCTAGAGTCGGACTCGACTGGCTCTCGAGCAAGGGAAACCTTTACCTTTACCTTTACGTGTGTGCGCATGTGTGCGCGTGTGCATGCTTGCATGTTTGGAAGTCATAGTGACTTCTGGAGTCCCCTATTGGGGCTAGGACTTTTTCAGAGAGGTGACATATGCCTGCCTCTGCATCCCAAACCCTGGTATTCCTTGGAGTTCTCCCTTCCAATTATTTGTCAGGGTCGGCTCTGTTTAGGGTCGGCTCTGTTTAGCTTCTGAGATCTGATGAGATCGGGCTTGCCTGGGCTATCCAGGTCAGGTCTTGATCCAGTTTTCTTGAAACTTGGAGGGGGGAGTTAGTGGACAGGCAGGACTAGATTCATTGGTGTCCTTTGCTTGCAAAATAGCCAGTCTGGCCTCCTAGAAAAAGTCCCTCCATAGGGAATAATGGACCTGGAAAATTTTGGAATTCCAAAATGGTATTTAGGACCTGAATAATCCAGAATACAAGCATGAAAATAATCCAGAATACAAGCATGAAAACCCTTCCTAAAATCAGAATTTAAAAAATAAATCAGGTGTACATCCTTAAAGACCACCGTTTACTAGTTTAGTAGTTAAGTAAACAGGTGTACATCCTTAAAAGTGGGTTAAAGAGCCCATATAAGTCTGGCCCAGGAAGCGTTCTGGTATTTTTATTTCTAATATTAAAGAATCTGACTCAAATTTTAAAACAACATGAGACTCAAACTCAACTGTTACTTTTTCTCTTTTTGTACACCCCTAAATAAGATTATGCTAGATCTGACGCTGAACCCTTACACTTTCTCACAACTCCATTTGAACAAATTATTATTATTAGCCACAAGGTATAGATGGAACACTGGAGTAGTGATGCTCTATATTTTTGGTGCTTGGGGGCAACAGAGGGAAGGCTTCTGGAGTTCTGGCCCCGCTGGTGAACCTCCTGATAGCCCCTGGGTTTTGGCCACTGTGACACAGAGTGAAGGACTGGATGGGCCAGCATATTAGGCCACACCCCTGACAGCACAGCTCATTAGTATATTAGGCCACACCCCATGCCTTCCATGGCTTGCTTGGGCACCCTGCGGCTGCAGGGAGCCTGGGCAAGCCAGCCCTTGGACAGGCCCAATCCTTCCAGGGGCCCCCCGGCCCACCTGCCTCGGAGTCACTGGGGGTGTGTGTGTCGCTCTCCAGGCCTTCCCTCTGTAGCCACACACGAAGAGGTTTTGGCTGTAGTGGGCGTGGCCAACTCTGAAGCCAGCCGAAACTCCGTTCCTGTGCGTTCCTGCCCCAAAATAGCCCTGGATCCATCATGGCTTTCCTTAAGTTCTTAATTGAAGAAGAAGAAGAAGAGATTGGATTTCTACCCCGCCCTTCACTTGGAGTCTCAGAGTGGCTTACAAACTCCTTTCCCTTCCCCTCCCCACAACAGACACCCTGTGAGGTGGGTGGGGCTGAGAGAACTCTGACACAAACTTCTCTTTTTCAAGGACAGCTGTGCCAGAGCTTGTAACTGACCCAAGGTCACATCAGCAGGTGCAAGTGGAGGAGTGGGGACTCAAACCCGGTTCTCCCAGATTAGAGTCCGCACACTTAACCACTACACCAAACTGGCTCTCTTGAGCTTTGCATCCAGACATATCTTTCAGAGGAAACAGCAGCTGTGGAAACCAAGTATCGAATATATCTGTTTGCTCTCCAGGAAATCAAAGAACTGTTTTGCTATTGCAACAAGAAGTCTTGGTTTGTGGCCATGCAAAGAAACCAAGGAGGTTTCTCTCTTGAGCAGGTGTAAGTATCATGAAGTCTGACTAAAACCAGTTCTTGAAACCATCCTTGTGAAATTGCTCAGAGACCAAACCAGAATCAAATGAAGCAGCAAAAATCTAATGGGCCAAATGATCGATTTGACACGCTTTCGCTCCCCACCCACCCCCTCCCCCCCCCCCCCACGTTTCCGTTGTTTGGCAGGGGATTGTCACATAGTACCATATATGTGCCTCAGTTGCTGGTAATATTTGTGTCTGTGTGCTTGCAAATACGAATGTATTTATTTATTGTTTCAACTTTCACCCCGCCCTCCCCTCCGAAGCAGGCTCAGGAATCCCAACATTGATTCACACTGCAGCTGTTCTGGCAATCATTATGTGCAGTCCCCCCCCCCTCCCCCCCGCATTCCAGATTTCAATATGCTTATGACAAACAAGTCACCTAAAGACCACCGTTTAGTAGTTAAGTAAACAAGAACATTTCTTTTGCCACAGTAGCCACTTTGGTGTAGTGGTTAAGAGCAGCGGACTCTGATCTGGAGAACTGGGTTCGATTCCCCACTCCCCCACATGACGCCCGCTGGGAGACCTTGGGCCAATCACGGCTGATGGAGGCAACAGTGTACTTACTTACACAGATAATGTATGCGAAGTTCTCCGAACAGTTCAATACAAAAGCTAAGTATCATGTTTGGTCAGCAGACAGCTGATGGATAAACAGCTTTGCATTAAGTGAAGAGTGACCATTTCTTCTTTCAATATCATCTAGAGAAGAAGAGAGAGAAGAGGAGGTTGGATTTATACCTCGCCCCTCATTCGGAGTCTCAGAGCAGCTTACAATCTCCTTCCCTTCCTCTCCCCACAACAGACACCCTGTGAGGTAGGCGGGGCTGAGAGAGCTCTGAGAGAACTCCTCTTGAGAGAACAGCCCTCAGAGAACTTTGACTGACCTGAGGTCACCCAGCAGCTGCATGTGAAGGAGTGGGGAATCTCCAGATTAGATAGTCTGCCGCTCCTAACCACTACAGCAAACTGGCTCTTGGTAACATGCAAATATACTTAATGGTATAAAGAAAATAGTAGCAGTACCATAGCTTGATTACCAATGGAAGTCTGGGTGGCAGAGATAGGATTATTTGAATGTTTTATTGTGCCCTTAGTTTTTAATTCTTCTGGTTTTAGAAGTTTATATAGACATTATTATATTGTTCTGTCATTGTAACGGCCCATGGCTAAAGGCAATAAACTGAAACCTGAACCTTAATGGTATAATTCATCAAAAGACATGTGATTAATCTCCTAACATTTGCTGACACACACACACATGCTAAGAATTTTGTGTCCTAAAAGTAAAGAAAAGGGAGACTCTTAATGGTGCATGCTGAAACTTGGGTCAGTGTTCCAAGCTGACATTTGCCACCCTTTTGATTCCTGAATGTGTTGTTGGTCGGGTACCAATACGACGTGTCCAGTTGCTGTACACTGGCTGAGCCGAAATCGAAAGCAAGAATGCCACGTAGTAAATTACAGGAAACTCCAGTTGCGAGGCAGCGCCATCTAACGACAGATGGGGATTCTGCTCTTTCTTACTACAGGCCTTTTCCAGAAAGTATTCAACCTTCAATATTGTTCCCCAGAATACTCTGCTCTGCAGCCTAGGATCCTAAGAGTGAAAGTAAGATGATACGCCAATCCCTGATTGACAGTGCACGCCTGAATATGCGTACCCAGAACTGAGGCCCACTGAACTCAATAGGGTTGCTGCCAGCCTCTTGTTGGGGCCTGGAGATCTCCCACTTTTATAATTGATCTCCAGACCACAGAGATCAGTTCCCCTGGGGAAAATGGCTGCTCTGGAGGGTGGACTGGACTCTATGGCCTTATATCCAGAGCTTTTTTTGTAGAAAAAG
>NW_015164446.1:8166-11629 GCF_001447785.1 Gekko japonicus | reverse complement strand
CCTTTTGCTGCCGCCGCCACCACCGCCTCGGCCAAACTTGCCTGGAGAAAAACTCCTTCCTGATCCCAAAGTGGCAATCAGCATTTTCCGTGGCATGTAAGAAAGGGTCGCGAGAACTAAGCACTGAGACAACCCTTCCTGCCCTCCCTCTCGTGATCTGTTTAAGTTCACAGAATCTGCATTGCTGTCAGATGGCTGTCTAGCCTCTGCTTAAAGACCTCCCAAGGAGGAGAGCCCACCACCTCCCGAGGAAGCCTGTCCCACTGTCAGGAAGTTCTTCCTAATGTTTAGCTGGGAACTCTTCGGATTTAATTTCAATGGAACTTGAGGATCCTGTTTTAAAACCTTGCGTGAGCCATGTACTTTCCAATCATGAGCACGACAAGGAAGGGGAGATTGGCCCGTTAAATGTTCAGATAAGTGGACTGGCTGGTGTTTCAGCTTTCCATGAGGTCCTTGTTATCACTGAAGGTAAATCAGTTGATTAAATCACTACTTTGTATGTTGGACGGGTTAAATTTACATTTCTGATGCCTTTTAAATTTTGCTTTGTCTAGGGCGGAAAAGCTGAAATGAGAAAAATCCCGGTGCCGGCGAACAGATATACGCCTCTGAAAGAGAACTGGATGAAAATTTACACACCTATTGTAGAACACTTGCAGCTTCAAATCAGATTTAACTTAAAAACGAGAAATGTAGAGATAAAGGTAAGTCATAAGAGCCGTTGCAGGTGAATTTGGAGCTATGCCTTCCTGTTTCTGTTTTGGCAGTGAATGAGTATTGCACTTGTTGGTCCTGAAAATGACCCGCTGCTGTGCCCATTCAGCTCCGTACCTACTTTGGCTGATGAGCAAAGATCGAAAATAACGCCCCAAGCACCAAGAAGACAGAGCATCACTTGCCCCAGAGCCCCTATCTATACCTTGTGGCTAATAGTGACTGATGGACCTCTGCTCCATATGCCTATCTAATTCCCTTTTGAAGCTCACATCCTGTTTCTGTTTTGGCAGTGGATGAGTATTGCGCTTGTTGGTCCTGGAAATGACCCGCTGCTGTGCCCGTTCAGCTCCATGCCTACTTTGGCTGGCGAACAAAGATTAAAAATAACATCTTAAGTAACTCCAAGAGGCTTTTCACCAGCCAGGAGCAATCCGCCTTTCCAAGTGGTTTCTCCAAATTCCCGAATCCACCATTCATGATGTTAGGCGAGAAAAAATTTAAACCGATTCCCAAATATAGGAAAGTCCTGAAAATCAAAGTGAGGGAGAGGTGATTGGATTTATGCCCCGCCCTTCACTACCCGAAGGAGTCTCAGAATGCCGTACAATCTCCCTTCCTCTCCCCGCAACAGACACCCTATGAGGAAGGTGGGGCTGAGAGAGCTCTTTTTGAGGACTGCTCTTGAGAGAACAGCTCTGAAACAGCCTGTGACTGACCCAAGGTCACACCAGCAGCTGCGTGTGGAGGAGGAGTGGGGGAATCGAACCCGGTTCTCCCAGATTAAGAGTCCACACTGCTAACCACTACACCAAATTGGCTCTATTTTGCAAACCCGGTGGTAAGACTGTCACAAGCAGAGGGTGACTTGGGCTTCAGCGTGCAGGATTTTCACCACTCATAACAAGACTTATGTCTTTTATCATAGTAGAGTCGGAGAATTCTGCCTTCGTAACAGCAGATAACAGTAGCCACGACTGCAGAGCTTCAGGCCAAAGAACTGTTGCACAGTGCTCAGTCTACCGTACAGTCCTGTATAAATGAGGGAGACCTTTTTGATGGCCAAGCCAAATGTGCCATTCCGCAGTTGAGGGTCAATAGGTGCTCTAGAGTTTATTTATTTATTTCCAAACTCTGTATTCCGCCTTTCAGCCTTTACAAGGGTGACCAAGGCAGCTCACAATTTAAAACCATTAAAACCAACCCCCCCTCCAAACCCACACCATTAAAACAATTAAAACAGCACTAAAATGCACAAAAACCTTGGTCACGAAGACGGGATTATTGAGGGAGTGCCAGACGAGACGAGAAAAGTCTTCACCTCCTGCCGGAAGACAGCAACAGAAGGGGACGGACGACTCTCCCTGGGGAGAGAGTTCCAGACCCAAGTGCTACTTATCCAGTCAGTAACAGAAAGAGAGCCCACAAAGTGGTGGACCTCCTGAGGGCACCTGGTATTTTTGGCCACTGTGTGACACAGAGTGTTGGACTGGATGGGCCATCGGCCTGACCCAACACTGGCTGTTCTTATGTTCTTAATTTAGATTGGCGTCATTTCCACAGGAATGTTAAAGCACAGTCCGCACAAAAGTCAGACCACAATAAAAGTGTTTAATTTTTCCTTGTGACGGTGGGGAATATATAGTTTAAGGACACAAGGAATCGGTATTTAAGTTGGGCTTAAGTTTACAGAGATCAGGGCCCTGCGGGACCTCTCACAGTTCCGCAGGGCCTGCAAGACGGAGCTCTTCCGCCAGGCATTTAATTAGGGGCCGCCACCACCCGGCCCGTAACTGTACCATCGAGCAGCTGCCATAAAAGTTGATGAGCAGAAGTAAATCTAAGCACTTTTAGATAGTTGGAAGTCCGCTTGAAAGTACGCCGTCTAAGTGAATCTTTAATCGCTGCCAGCATTTTGCTTTGTATTGTTTTTAACTGTTGTGTTTTATTGTATGTTCTTAGTCTGTGTTTATGGCATTTGGAAGCCGCCCTGAGCCTGCTTTGCAGGGAGGGCGGGGTATAATTTTGACAATAAAAAAATAAAAAAATAAATAAGCCAGAAGACGTTTGCCCAGGAGGAAGGAACAGACAAGCGGCGTGGGCTCTTAGAGACTCGGTAGTAAGGGAAGGAGGCAAGTTATCGTAGAGCCAAGGATGTCGTGAGAATGCGGAGCAAAATTTACCAGCCTTCATCCTCCAACCTCATCATTTCCCCCCCCCCTCCTTCTAGACTTGTAAAGAGACCAAGGATATAAGTGCCTTGACGAAAGCAGCCGACTTTGTGAAAGCTTTCATCCTCGGATTTCAAGTGGAGGTGAGTTGCCCTCGTTAAAATATATATTTACGGCAGACACAAAACCCATTTGGGAGGAATCCGTAGCTCAGTGGCAGAGCATCTGCTCGGCGTGCAGGTTCAGTCCCCGGCACACACCCCCCTTAAAGGACCATGCGGGAAGTGACGGGAAGGGCCTCTGCCTTGGAGACCCTGGAGAGTTGCTGCCAGTTTGAGTAGACAGTCCTGACCTTGCTGGACCAAGGACCTGTTTGGAGAGGGGCTGTGGCTCACTGGTAGGTCATCGGGTTGGCACGCAGGAGGGCAGCTCCCGGCATCTACAGTTAACAGAACAAGGCAGGAGGTGATGGGAAAGACCTCTGCCCCGAGACCCTGGAGAGCTGCTGCCAGTGAGTAGACAATACTGACCTTGATGGACTAAGGGTCTGATTCAGTAGAAGGCAGCTTCATGTG
>NW_015164446.1:5845-7967 GCF_001447785.1 Gekko japonicus | reverse complement strand
CCAGCACCAAGAAGACAGAGCATCCCTTGCCCCAGAGCCCCTATCTAAACCTTGTGGCTAATAGCCACTGATGGACCTCTGCTCCATATGCCTATCTAATCCCCTTTTGAAGCCATCCATGCTTGTAGCCGCCACCACCTCCTTTGGCAGTGAATTCCATGTGTTCATCACTCTTTGGGTGAAGAAGGACTTCCTTTGTTCAGAGAGGGGCCGTGGCTCAGTGGTAAAACATCTGCTTGGCATGCAGAAGGTCCCAGGTTCAATCCCTGGCACCTCCCGTTGGAAGAACCAGGCAGGAGGAGGTGATGTGAAAGACGCCTCAGCCTGAGACCTTAGAGAGCCACTGCCAGTCTGAGTAGACAGTCGTGACCTTGAGAGACCAAAGGTCTGATCCGATAGAAGGCAGCTCCCTGTGTTCATTTATCCATAGCCTATACAGTGAAATGCGGTTCTCCTCATTGGTCCTTAGACAGTTGGGCTTCTGAATTCAGTCCGACCTCCAAATATAAAACTCGGCTCCCGCTGTGGTTTTGCAATCCCTCGCACTCTGTGGCAAACGCTGCCGGCTTGCGTAAATTCACTGCACCTTTATTTTAAACAGGGATTCCTTTTTCTTTTTTAAAAAAAATTGCAATTTTTATTGAAAAAATCGTTGAATTAACAGTAAACACTATTATAATAACAGGCTAAGATACACTTGAAGAGGGTAATCTAAACTTACCCCCGAACTAGAAAATGATATAAAACAATTTAACATTAAGCATAACTTTGTTATCCAAAACTCAGTAAGATACAAAAATTTAGTACGACTGGCAATTGATGATAAATTAAACTAAGATTACATTACCATATCACTAAACAAGGCATATGAGGAATGAGAGGTGAGGGTAATATTCTGTAGATAAAGAATGACAAGAAAGAATAAAAATTAACCAAAGCATATGTATAGCGTGATTGATAAAGAGTTTATATAAATAATATGCAAGCAGTTGAAATAGACAAAAAGGCACACCATTTTAATTAAATCCATTTGATGTAGTTCTTCCATTGGGGAGATTCTTTTTAACCAACTTTAAAAACAAATGGAAATTGGTCCGAAGGGCTCTACAGCAGGTGCTCTTTGTTTCCTCGGAGCCCATTTTAGAGGAAGGGGAATACAGTTACGCAGAGCCAAGGGCCCAGGTTTTTACATCAGTGGTGCTGGTTTACATTTCCTCTTGACTGGTGGGGTCCAGTGTGCTGCCAACGGCGAGAGCTTGCAAATGGGGTCTTTCCCCGACCCGCTGCAGCTCCTCGGACCCTCCTCCAAAACACTCCTGTGGATCGTGGAGGGGACGGGATCGGGCTGTGCAGGGGACTCAAGGAAAATCACCTACGACCCCCATGAGGCTACTGTATCAGATGCGTGGTCCGTCAAGGTCAGTGTTGGCGGCTCAGACGGGCAAGTGCTGTCCAGGGTCTCAGGCCGAGGTCTTTACCATCACCCCCTCCCTGGTCCTTTTAACTGGACATGGCGGGGATTGAACCTGGGACCTTCCGCACGCCAAGCAGAGGCTCAGCCACTGAGACACAGCCCCTCCCTTACGGCGATGGGGCTATTGGTAGAAATCCACCCCCTTGTGTGGTGAGCACTTGCTTCATTTGGGGGATAGCTTTAGTGATTTCTCCTGATTGTCTCCTTCCTGTGCACACGCCCCATGAACCCTATTTTGTGCTCTTCACAGGGGTTCCCCCAGACCCCGGGAGCCCCTTCTGGGGGGGGAATTGGGGGCACCTACTTGCTGCATTTACCGTGGATTGTGCCTGATCCTTGTGACGCTTTAAGTTTCCTCTCTTAAATGTTCCAGGATGCCCTCGCGCTCGTCCGGCTAGACGATCTCTTCCTAGAATCCTTTGAAGTAACTGACGGTGAGTATTCCACAGTTCTACTGAGGAGCATACAATTTTTTTAAAAACAAGTGTTGGAAGGAAAAGACCATCTTTTCCCTTTCCTGTGGTATAACACAGATCTCCTGAAACAAAAGCACTTCAACCGGAGTGTCTCCTTAAGTTGCTTACTGACAGCCCCACTTTACAGATTTCGGTGAAAATTTAGAAGGACGTTGGGTTGGATCCAACCAGC
>NW_015164446.1:5444-5777 GCF_001447785.1 Gekko japonicus | reverse complement strand
ATCCACGTTGCGTTTTAACAGGTTTTGTTTCGTCTGGGCAGGGAACAGGCAGGAGCGGGGCGGGTAGAAGTCAGTTCGGTGGCTTTCCAGGCTCATCTCGGCTACCACTTAAGGAATGCCCGTAGGGCTAGCTAGAGACAATAAGTGGGTCAAGCTCTCCCCCCCCCTTCCCCAAGCAGGGACCAGAGAGCTGGAGGAATAGAATACTAGAAAGTCTTCAGGAAACAGATTCCTGGAGATCTCCAAGGAAAGCCTCTTTGACCTGGTGTGACCTAGTCAGTGGGAGGAGAAACAGATATGATAAAAACTCCTTGCAGGAGGAAGAAACTCTTC
>NW_015164446.1:0-5139 GCF_001447785.1 Gekko japonicus | reverse complement strand
TGATTGCTGCCTCCTGTACAATGTCATAAACCTCCATCCATACTTCTTCAGGCACTCTGTCTATCAAATCTAGTCAAACCTATTGTTCACCTCCACTGTATATTCATCAGTGATATGCTCTGGGTCAAACCTGAATGGCCTAGTGGTTTAAGAACATAAGAACATAAGAGACGCCAATGTTGGATCAGGCCAAAGGCCCATCCAGTCCAACACTCTGTGTCACACAGTGGCCAGAAATACCAGTGCCATCAGGAGGTCCAGCAGTGGGGCCAGGACATTAGAAGCCCTCCCACTGTTGACCCCCCCAAGCACCAAGAAGATAGCGCATCACTTGCCCCAGAGCCCCTATCTATACCTTGTGGCTAATAGCCACTGATGGACCTCTGCTCCATATGCTTATCTAATTCCCTTTTGAAGCCGTCCATGCTTGTAGCTGCCACCACGATGATGGTAAAACAATGATGGTGGCAGCTCCTATTCGAAAGCCTGGTGGAAGAGCTCCGTCTTACAGGCCCTGCGGAATGTCGTGAGAGGCTTGTCTGAATAATAATAATAATAATAATAAGTGCTGTCAAGTCACTCACAGCTGACTTACGGCTACCCCCCATGGGGTTTTCAAGGCAAGAGATGAGCGGAGACAGTTTGCGATTGCCTCCTTCTGTGTAGCGACCCTGGTCTTCTGTGGTGGTCTCCCATCCAAGTACTAACCATGGCTGACCCTGCTTAGCTTCTGAGAGTGGGCTAGCCCAGACCATCCAGGGATAAGCAGAGGCGGTTTGCCATTGCCTGCCTCTGCATAGCCACCCTGGACTTCCTCGGTGGTCTCCCATCCAAGTACTCACCAGGGCCGACCCTGCTTAACTTCTGAGATCTGACGGGATCAGGCCAGCCTGGGCCCTCCAGGTCAAGGCGAGAGACCTTCAGAGGTGGTTGGCCATTGCCTGCCTCTGCATAGCCACCCTGGACTTTCCTGTGAGGTCTCCCATCCAAATACTAACGAGGGCCAACCCTGCTTAGCTTCCCAAGAGCTGATGCAATCGGGCTAGCCTGGACCCTCCAGGTCAAGGCAGGAGACAAACGGATGCGGTTTGCCCTTGCCTGCCTCTGCATAGCCACCCTGGACTTCCTCGGTGGCCTCCCATCCCAGTACTAACCATGGCTGACCCTGCTTAGCTTCCCAAGAGCTGATGCAATCGGGCTAGCCTGGGCCATCCAGGTCAGGGCAGGAGACGAACGGAGGTGGGTTTGCCATTGCCTGCCTCTGCGTAGCAACCCTGGACTTCCTACCATGGACTTCCTCGGTGGTCTCCCATCCAAGTACTAATGAGAGCTGACCCTACTTAGCTTTGGAGATCTAACAAGATAGGGCTCTCCTGGGGCCATCCCGGTCAAGGCAAGAGATGTAGAGAGGCGGTTTGCCACTGCCTGCCTCTGCACACCTGGGCAGGGTGATGCCCGGACCCCCTCGGCGGTCTCCCACCCAAGTGCTAACTGGGGCCGACCCGGCTTAGCTTCTGAGATGTGGTGAGACGGGGCTCGCCTGGGCCATCCAGGTCGAGAAAAGAAAAGAGATGACCAGAGGTGGTTGGCCGTTGCCTGCCTTTGCAGAGCGACCCTGGAAGTCCTTGGTGGCCTCCTTGGCCGTTGCCTGCCTTTGCAGAGCGACCCTGGAAGTCCTTGGTGGCCTCCCATCCTGGTCCTAACCAGGGCTGATCCTTCTTAGCTTCTGAGATGTGGTGAGACGGGGCTGACCTAGCCCATCCAGGCCAGGGTGGCCCCATGATACCCGGGCAGTGCTTTTTTCAAAGACCAGGGCCGCTAGGCGACTGACCCTCCCTGGCCACACCCACTCTCTGTGACATCACAGGCCCCGCCCACAGCACAAGAGAGACCCGGCAGGCAGGCAAGGAGACCAGAAAGGGGGAGAAGGACAGCCAGGCTAAGGAGGGAAGGTTGAAGACAAGTTCTTATTTTATTTTAACTTATGGTAGATTTTTCTAAGCAAGAGATGTTCAGAGGTGGTTTGCCATTGCCTCCCTCTGCGTAGCAACCCTGGACTTTCTTGGTGGTCCCCCGTCCAAGTACTAATCAGCACTGACCCTGCTTAGCTCCCCAAGAGCTGATGCAATCGGGCTAGCCTGGGCCATTCTGCTCAGGGCAGGAGACAAACAGAGGTGCTTGGCCATTGACTGCCTCTGCATAGCGACCCTGGACTTCCTCGGTGGTCTCCCGTCCAAGTGCTAAGCAGGGCCAACCCAGCTTAACTTCCAAGGCATGCCGAGATTGGGCTCTGAGCGATTCAGGCTGCTCCTGTTCTGAACACTTGAGCGCCGTGACTCCTTTTCCCGGGTTGACATGACAGACTTTTTTTGGGGGTGGGGGGGGCATCGGTTGGCTGAATTCTGAAATTACTCAGATTTAGTGGTTGCTGGAAGACAGGATTCTGTGGAGTTGGATGGAGGAGATAAGTGGTTGCAATGTGACCTGAATGATGGGGCAGTCTGGCCCAGATGCCACTGTGCCCCCCCGGCCCTCCAATGGTGCTTGGCTACCTATTTCGCAGTGGCCCCACATCTTCCTGCAGCTGTCCCCTTCCCCACTCCTCCACTCACAGGCTGCTGGATGTCCTTGGGCAAGCCATAGTTCTCTCAAGGGCAGTCCTGGAAAGAGCTCTCTCAGCCCCGCCTACCTCACAGGGTGTCTGTTGTGGGGAGGGGAAGGGAAAGGAGTTTGTAAGCCCCTCTGAGACACCTCTGGGTAGTGAAGGGCATGGTATAAACCCAATCTCCTCCTCCTCCTCCTCTTCTTCTATTTGGTGTAGTGGTTAAGTGCGCGGACTCTAATCTGGGAGAACCGGGTTTGATTCCCCACTCCTCCACTTGCACCTGCCGGATGACCTTGGGCAAGCCGTAGTTCTGGCACAGCTGTTCGTGCAAAAGAGCAGTTTCTGTCAGAGCTTTCTCAGCCCCACCTACCTCACAGGGTTTCTGTGGTGGGGAGGGGAAGGGAAAGGAGTTTGTAAGCTCTCTGAGACTCCTTTGGGTAGTGAAGGGCGGGGTATAAATCCAATCTCCTCCTCCTCCTCCCCTTCTTCTTCTTCTTCTTCAGTTAAGTGCGCGGACTCTAATCTGGGAGAACCGGGTTGGATTCCCCACTCCTCCACTTGCACCTGCTGATGTGACCTTGGGTCAGCCACAAGCTCTGGCACCGCTGTCCTTGAAAAAGAGCAGTTTGTGTCAGAGTTCTCTCAGCCCCACCCACCTCACAGGGTGTCTGAGTGGGGAATCAAACCCTTGCGAGAACAGCTCTGAAAGAACTTGTAACTGAACCCAGGTCACACCAGCAGCTGCACGTGGAGGATTGGGGAATCAAACCTGGTTCTCCCAGATTAGCGTCCGCGCTCCTGACCACTACACCAAACTGGTTCCTGATGTACTAGTTTTTTTTTTTACTGTGCAGGAAAGTGATGCAATTCAAACGAGTACATGCAGTTTCTGTGAACATGTCAGTCAGATCTGAAACTTCAGGCTAAGCATCTTTGTTTTACAATCTCCGTGGGATTGTAGAGTTTAGAATGTTGCATTAGGATCTGGGAGACCCAGGTTCAAATTCCCAGTCCACCATGGAAGCTCGCTAGGTGACCTTAGGCCAGTCACACACTCTCAGCCTCACGTACCTCGCAGGGTTGTCGTTTCAAGGAGAAAATGAAGGCGAGGGGAATGCTGTAAGCCACCTTGGGTAATTAATTATCGTATGGCAGTGAGTGTCGTATAGCCAGGAGATCCAAAGGTTATCTGGCAGCCAGAATTCTAGCTCTTTTTGAGTCTAATCTGGGAGAACTGGGTTTGTTTCCCCAGTCCTCCACTTGCAGCTGCTGGATGACCTTGGGGCAGTCACAAGTTCTCTCAGAGCTGTTCTCTCAAGGGCAGTCCTCAGATAGCTCTCTCAGCCCCACCTACCTCAGAGGGTGTCTGTTGTGGGGAGGGGGAAGGGAAAGTGGTAGTAAGCCACTCTGAGACTCCTTCGGGTAGTGAAGGGCAGTGTATAAATCCAATCTCTTCTCCTCTTCTTGTGCTGAGGAAACTGTGACTGACCCAAGGTCACCCAGCTGGCTTCACGTTCAGGAACATGGAACGGAACCAGGTTCTCCAGATTAGAGTCCACCGCTCTTAACCACTACACCAAGCTGGCTCTCTGCCACCTTGGGTCCCCACTGGGAAGGAGAATGGGGTAGAAATGAAGTAAATAAGTAAATAAATAAAATTTATTTCTGTAATTTGTGTCCCACCATTCACATGGGGGAGTTTGCTCTGTCTCCCATTCAAGGAATTAACTAGGTCCAAGATCATTCATCCAGCCTAGAATAAGCACGTTTAGGCTGCATATGTGTGAAGACTTTTTCTTTTCCGTTTTCCCTTTAGTTAAACCTTTAAAAGGAGACCATCTTTCTAGAGCCATCGGAAGAATCGCCGGGAAAGGCGGGAAGACCAAGTTCACTATCGAAAACGTCACGAGGACACGGATCGTGCTTGCAGACTCGTAAGTTACATCCTCCGGTCTTTTTTGCCTTGCGAGTATGATGGACTCCCAGTGAGCCGTGGCTCAAACGCATTGATTGGGGTTTGCGATGTTTTTGAAACTGTAGGCTTCTTTTGGACTTCTGACATAGCGCGGTGGGCACAGCCGCAAAATGGGTTTCCACAAATCGGCTGCCCCCCAAGAGGCAGAACCAGGCACAAAATGGCTGGAGCGTCTTACCTTCAGTCACACAGTTGAAGACCCTTGTGCCACAGTGGCAGCTGCGGCCAGTGTTCCCTTTAAGCTGAGTTAGTGTGAGCGAGCTCACGGTTTTTTAGCCTCCGGCTCACACATCTTTGTCTCAGCTCAGGAAGGATGGCTCCAGAGGTTTGATTCCCCACTCCTGTGTTAGTTTTGTAGTCTTATAAAAATAATTAAAAAATCCCCTCCGGAGGCTTAAAAAAAATAAAAGATTATAATGCCCCTGCAGGGGTCTACGACGTGGCCTCCTTTGGAATGCCATGTACAGTTCTGGTCACCGTATCTCAAAAAGGACATTGCCGAGCTGGGAAAAGTGCAGAAGTGGGCAACTAAGATGATGAGGGGGGTTGGAGCCCCTTC
>NW_015164445.1:9713-11704 GCF_001447785.1 Gekko japonicus | reverse complement strand
AGATGCAGGCCTTGCTGGAGACCTGCTGGCACTTGGCTGCCTACTTCTCACACAGCATCAAATCTGCCTGTCTGCTGCACAAGAGGCAGGGGAAGGGAAAGGAGCCTGATTACCGGCTCATTCTGGACTTACCCACCTGCAGGAACTCCACCCACACCATGATTTCACATTTGGTGGAGCAGAAAAGCGCTGTGCAGGATGTCATCTGCTCCGTGATCATCCTGCACAGGGAAGAGGAGCTCAGCATCCGCTCCAGTGACTGACTCTCTCCCAAATGGTGCATGGCCTCAAGCCCTTCCAGGACACCACCGACGTGTTCTGCACCCATACAGCCAGACTGGGGCAAGTCATCCCCCTGATTCAAGGATTGGAACAGGCACTGGCCTCCACACTGGAGGCAGGCCCTGAGGGGATGCCTGTTTTCTGTGCCGTGGCAGAGAGACTGTGGGTGGCCATCACCACCAGATTGCATCCTTTCTACAAGAAGGGGAGTACAGGCTGGCCTGTATGTATTACCCCCAGATAAAAGACAGCATTGCTCTCTGGAATGCAGAACTTGTGCAATGGAAGCATGACCTCTGCAAATAAGTGCAGAGGCTACAGGTCAGCAGACAAGGCTAGAGAGAACAGCTGGTGGAAGAGGCTGCCAGGGGGGGGGGGAAGAGGAGGAGGAGGAGCCATAGCCAAGTACCTCTGGGATAAGCCTTGCTACTGGTTATCAGTGGTGTCTGGGCAGTCAGCAGTGGCGGGATGTCAGGTGTGCCATGGCGGAGGATTCGGCAGAGGTAATGGTGCTGAAGTACCTCATTGAGTCCCCTGAGCCCACCTTCACCAATTCCCTGAAGTTCAGGTCACACAAGGCCGCCATCTAGCCCAACCTCTCTTGCGTGGCCACGAGTCTCCTCTCCTGCCTTCCCACCAGTGGCCAGAGCGAGCAGAAGTTCTCCCATCTGGGAGACATTCTCAGCTCCCACCACTCCCATCTGGACCCAGCCATGGTGGACAAGTTGGCCTTCTTCAAGATCAACCTCCCCCTGCTGGGTTACCCCTCTCTGGACCAGGCCTCCTATTGTCCCCCTGTGTGACTCCCCATTCCTCCTCCTCTCTGAGTGATCCAGCATACAACCTGCGAGTTGCACCTTTGGCACTAGGGTGGGAGGATTGCCACCTCTGCAGGGTGGGGGTGGGCTCGATCACCCAACACCTACCTCATGAAGCAACATCTACCTCATAACACAACACCTACCTCACAATCACTTTAAATGGAAAACGCTGATTTCCACTGGTCTGGTAGGGCTGGGGTGTCCGCCAAACTGTCATGAGGTTACTTTGAGGAGCCCCTATCAGATGTCTGCCTTTCTGTTGTTGCATCACTAATCAATGTAAATGGAAAACTCTGGTTTCCACTGCTCTGGTGGGGCTGGGGTGTTCACCAAACTGTCATGGAGTAACTTAGGAGAGCCCCTGTCAAAACTCTAGGGATATCTGCCTTTCTGTCCTTCAGAACCTGCCTATGGAGACTGGGTGAGGCTGCAAGCATAGGAGGGACACTTGCCTTGCTTCCAGTGTCTGACTGGGAAGGGGGGTCTGTCCAGGTGAAGTTTCCCTGTGAATTTGGTGTCACGGGCTTGTTCCTGAGACATTCCATATACTTTTCCAGAGAGAGCACTGGGGTGACCTTTTGGGGAGGTCTGTAACTGGGACTTTGAGCCCTTTCTGCTGGGCTTCTACAGCCATTGTTGTTGTTTTTTCTCCATTGGAAACACTGGAGAATGGGGGCACCTTCTTTGAGGGGCCGTGACCCCATAAAGCCAATCCTCACCAAACTTGGCAGGCAGGTAGAGGAGCATTAGCTGGAGTTCCACGGCAGGTTGGGTGTCTCTAGCTTGCACTGGATTCATTCTATTCACTCTTGAACCTCTTGAACCAGTACGTTATTTCCCCAGAAAGCACTTTCCTGGAGGCACCTTCAGAACAAGTAAATCCAATCA
>NW_015164445.1:0-3965 GCF_001447785.1 Gekko japonicus | reverse complement strand
TTGTCTTGTCCCTTTTTGTATTTCTAGTTCTTGCGTCAATTCACCATTAATTATAATTTGTGCACATTGTTTCTTATATATTGCTCTTATCCATGTTTCGAAAGTATTTCCGCATTCCGCTATTGCCAATTTTTGCAGTAGGTAGGACCAGGAGACATTATCAAATGCCTTTTCGGCATCTAAAAACATTAATGCTGCTTGTTTTTCTGGGTGATTTTCGTAGAATTCTAATACATTTATCACTGTTCTGATATTATCTTTCATATGTCGTTTCGGTAAGAATCCGGCTTGGTCCTTGTTTATCATCTGGTTTAAGATCTTTTTGAGTCTCATTGCCAATATATTTGCGTAGATTTTGTAATCTACATTCAGTAGGGATATCGGTCTATAGTTTTTTATTTGGTTCATTTCTGCGTTGGGTTTTGGTATTAAGGTTATTATTGCTTTGGTCCAAGATGTTGGTAGTTCTTTTTGTTTTTCTATGTCCTGTATTACCTCTTTCAGTGTAGAAACCAGTTCTTCTTCAAAGCACTTATAGAATTCTGCCGTTAAACCATCCGGGCCCGGCGATTTTTTGTTTTTTTGATTCTTAAAAGCTTCTGTCAATTCGCACATTGTAATCTTTTCATTCAAGACTTTCTTTTGCTCGTCATTAAACTTTTGTATATTGTTTTCCTCCAGGTACTCTTGGATTTGTAGTGTTTGTTCTTCCTTTTGATGGTATAATTCTTTAAAGTATTCATGCGCTATATTTTTGATTTCCTGCGGAGTGTATTTCTCAATATTTTTATCATCTTTAAGTGTTATTATGCTTTTCTTCTCTCTTTCTTTTCTTAGCCTATATGCTAGCCACCTGGAGGGTTTGTTTGCTTTCTCGAAGTAATACAATTTAGCATATTCTACCTTTTTTGCAACTTCTTGGGATAGTAATAAATTCATCTTATGCGTTAATAACTTTATTTTTACTCGGGTTTCTTCCCCATTTGTTCTTGTTTTTAATTCATTTTCTTGTTTCTTAATTTCTTTACTCAGTTTTTCGTATTGTTGGTTTTTTCCCTTTTTTTCCCATGCTTGTTGATTTATAAACCACCCTCTGATGTAGGCTTTGAAAGCATCCCACACTATGTATAATGGCATGCCTGGTTGGATATTCCTCTTAAAAAACTCTCTTATTTCTGTCCTTGTTTTGTCTATAAATTTTGTATCCTTTAGGAGGTAATTATTTAAAGTCCATCTACTGATCTTTCGTTTCTCTTCAAAGACTAGTAAAATCGGGTTGTGGTCTGCAAATGTTTTTGGTAGGATCTCTGCTTCAAGCATTCCTCTCAGCATATTAATGTTTACCCAAGCCATATCTATACGTGACCAGGAGTCGTGTCTATTAGAGTAGAAGGTGAAGTCTTTCTTTTTAATATTCCTAACTCTCCAGGCATCTACTAAACCGTATTCCTCTACCAGTTGCATAAATACTTTGTGTAGATTCTGTCCCGCTTTTGTATTTTTGCTTCTTTTTTTTCTGTCCATTTCTGGGTCTAATACTGCGTTATAGTCTCCAATTATACACATATTTGCACAGTCCATATTTGACACAAGCTGTTTTAGATTTTTGAAAAAGATTTCTTGGTTTTGATTTGGTGCGTATATATTAATGACTAGAGTTTCAATTCCCCTTCTTGTGATCTTGATTGCTACCATTCTTCCATCTTCTGCCTGATGCATCAATACTGGGTTTAAATATTCTTTAGCATAGATTGCTGTACCATTCTTTTTCTTTTCATCTGTGGCCGCAAATACTTTTCCTAATTTGTTACATGTTAAGTATCTCTCTTCCCCTTTTTTTATGTGAGTTTCCTGTAAGCAAATTACATCTGCTTGTAACTTTTTCATTTGATGAAAGGTTCTTCTTCTCTTCTGGGGGCTGTTAAGTCCATTTATGTTAATTGAAAGTATTTTAAATTTTTTAGAACTTTCCATTCTTGTCTACATTCTGTTTTGCATAATTTCTGTGTTGAAATCTCGTTAGAATTCGTGTTGTCCTGGTCTCTTGTCTTTTTTTTTGTTTTTTGTCTTTTGCTTGTCTTTCTTTTTCTGCTTTCTGCTCATTTTTGGCTTCTTCAGATTCTGATTCTGTTTCTTCATTTCCACCTTCATCTCCTTGCCATCCCAAGTCCTGTCCATTCCTATCAAGAAAGTTCTCCACTTTGAAGATTGTGTCTAGCCTTTGTCTTCTTCCTTTGTACTCAAACAGAACTCCTTCTGGTACCAACCATCTAAAATTTATTTGGTTGGCCTTCAAGAGGTCTGTCAGGGTGTAATAACATTGCCTCCTTTCTCTAACTCTCCATGGTATTTCCTTTAGTATTTTTATCTCTGCATTTTGGATAGTGACCTTCTTATCATATGAGGCTCTAAGTATCTTTTCTTTCATTTCCCTTTTGTAGAATTTTACATGAACCTCTCGGGGTAACTTGTGCTTTTTTGCGTACGCAGAGTTCCTTCTGTATATAGTTTCTATATCATTTTCAATCTCCTCTTTTGTTGCAATTTCTAATTGGTCTGTCAGTGCTTGTATTAGTTCTTCTTTTAAATTTTTTTCTACAGACTCTGGTATATTTTGGCATCGTATTATAAATGCCGCCTTGTCCATTTCCAAAGTAATCAAGGAGTCTTCTATCTTATCTTCTCTTTCTTTAATGTCCTGTACATCTTCCTCTACATCCCGTATTCTTCCCTTTATTGTCTCATTGTCTGCTGCTATTTTAAGGATTTCTTGCTTATTCTCTTTTATTTGCTTTTTAATTTCCGCAGTTTCGGCTGTTATTTGCTTTGAGATTTGGTTTGTAACTTCCTCCATTTTTTCTTTTAATGGCTCTATTTCTTTTTTTAACATGTCTAACATGTTTTGCATTGTTTCCTGCATCATCAGTTTGATTTCTTGAGCATTTAGTTGCGGTGCAGGTGCTGGTGCCGGAGGTGCCATTTTTAATTGACCAGTACCTAACCCCTGACTGGGTGATTGTATTGAACCTTTCCTTATACTCCCTTGGCCTAGACCAGATGCCATCTCGTTCTGTTTGTTCATAAGAGCATAAACTTTCTGGTTATGTTTTATTTAATATATTGGGCTGGAGGCGTTAATGACTTTGCCGGTCCAAGCTCTCTCTCTCTCTCTCTCTCTCTTTTCCCCAACCCCCTCACTGTATATATATATTTGCTACTTTTGTTATTATTGTTGTTGTTATTGTGATTCCTTTCTTATTTCTTATTTTTAGCAAATTTTGGCTAAAAGCAAAGAATTAATTACAGTGAATTACAATTACAATTAAGCAGCTTGTATTCTGTATGTCTGTCTCTTTAAACGTCTCTTTCTCTGTCTCTTTAAATGTCTCTTTAAATGCCACTTTAAATATTAAATGCTAGCTCTTCTGCTGTCTTCTGCTGTCTCTTTAATAACCTCTTGCCGACGTAGCCACGAAGCTCTTATCCTCTGCTCCTCCTTTCCTCTCCACTGGGTGGCGCACTCCCGATCTCGGCGACGGAGCCTCGTAGCTTTCCGTTCTCCTCCCCCTCCTTTCTCCCGTGGCTCGCTTTGTTTGCGTCTCCACTCAGCCTCCGCCTTTGGGCTTGTCGCACCAGCTGGCGTCACCTCACTCCGTTCTGCGTTCTCCGCTCACCACTCTCCGCGCCGCCCTCTGCTCCTCGTCTCTCGCCCCAGTTTATTGCGGCCAGCTGTTTCTTATCATCGGGTCTTAAAGGAATAGTGCACAGAAAGAAAAAACAAATGCAGTAAGCGTTTTCTTGGCGTCTAAAAATATTTTTCAGTGTCTCCCCTTTTTTTTTTAACCTGCGCGTCCTATGTTATTACTTGCCCGTTTTTCGTCCACCACACCCTCCCTGTCTTACTCTTTACTTTTCATTAGCCGCTGTCGAGGATGGTATATTTGCTTCCTTACTGCTCAGTACGG
>NW_015164444.1:10130-11803 GCF_001447785.1 Gekko japonicus | reverse complement strand
TTGCCAGGAAGGACCTGGCAACCCTACTTTAGGTCCTCAGAATGTATCAATCCATCACTGAGGTCCTGCCTGCTAAATTGCAGCTCTCTGGAATATAATCCAGAGTGTATGGACTGCTCATTCGTACAGAACATTTCTAGATCTATTTATTTATTCAGTTTATTTGTAGCTGCCTTCTCTCTGAGATTCAAGGTGGATTACAGAGCAGAAAAAGAGAGAGAACTAATCTGACCATATAGGACATCCAGTCAACAATGCAACAGCACTAGGAATACCAATTAGATGACAGCGAGAACAGTCCAGCGTAGTGTAATCAGTACCAAATGTGAGATTGCAAAGGTATGAGGGACCCATTCTTCATTAAGAGCTTTGGTACTTGGGCTGCATAGTTGCGAAGCTTTAGGGAGTTTTGACCTTTACTGAATTATTAGCATGGGTCAGTTATTCAGCCTTTGAGTCACAGATGCATCATCTGTACACACAAACATCCTTTAATAGTTTTTTGGGGGGAGGTTAATTACTTAATGGTGCTGCATGATTTAAAATAATAATTAATTGGATCCTGAGTTTTCTAGCTCCATCTTCTCAGGAAGTGATGGTCATGCAATGTCACAATTAATTGAACAAACTCATTAGATGGGGAAGGGCATCCTCGAGATGAGAGCTGCTACGTGCACTGTGGCCACCTTGCCAACATCTTTCAGAACATCGTCATAGGAGAAGAAGCTAAAACTCCTTGGCAATGTCATTCTTCTTCCATAGTCAAAGTTACATAAAGTAAGAAACTTTATGTAATTTTTCTTCTGTGTGTGAATCCGGACCAAATTAGGCATGTTGGGGGCAGGTACACACTTCTTTTGATACGCCTGCCATGTTCACACATAAGAACATAAGAACATAACAGATGCCAATGTTGGATCAGGCCCAAGGCCCATCCAGTCCAACACTCTGTATCACACAGTGGCCAGAAATACCAGTGCCATCAGGAGGTCCACCAGTGGGGCCAGGACATTAGAAGCCCTCCCACTGTTGACCCCCCCAAGCACCAAGAAGACAGAGCATCACTTGCCCCAGAGTCCCTATTTTTTTAAAAAAAATTCGATTTATTACCCCGCTCGAACCCCCGCTAAGGGGTCTCTGAGCGGCTTACACTTGATTCTCATACCTAATCTATGGCCACAGAAACACAGGGTGGGGGACAATCCCTATCAGCACCCAGTGGAGGTACCGGACGGTCTCTGGGTCGGCATTACTCGGCTCGATGTCTCGGTTGTCTTCTGGCTCCATTTTTTGATGGTCACTCCTGCGGTGAGTCAGCCGGGCCCCTCCGACGTGCGGCGCGCTACAGCGCGGCTTCAGCTCTGTCCTTCCGGCTCCACCGCGCCTGCGCCGTCCGCTCTCCCCACGTCGTCCGACTCCACCTCTCTGCCGCCGTCTGCTTCTGTCTTTTGAACTGTACCGGGACGCCATCTTCCAGCCGCTTACTCACCGCCTCGCTGCTCCACCAGTCTTTGACACTCCAACAACCCCCTCTGTAACCCCGAATGACACCCTCCCCTCTTGCCATACTTTGTTTCAAATCCAGGTACTTTTGTCCCTTTCTGATTCACCACCAAGATCCATAAAAATGGCTAAAACAACTATATTTGGGGAGACAGAAGGGTCCAGTGCCC
>NW_015164444.1:0-3055 GCF_001447785.1 Gekko japonicus | reverse complement strand
CCAGGGAAGATCCACTTCCTTAAAGATGCAGACCCTGAGATGCTCAATGGACCCCTTCCCTTCCTCTGAACCACTTCTGTCACATTTCCATCACTTTGTTGACTTTTACTTGAGGGGCAGAAGGAAAATTTGGAGCATGATGTCACACCTTTCTATTTGGTTCCAGGGAAGATCCACTTCCTTAAAGATGCAGACCCTGAGATGCTCAATGGACCCCTTCCCTTCCTCTGAACCACTTCTGTCACATTTCCATCACTTTGTTGACTTTTACTTGAGGGGCAGAAGGAAAATTTGGAGCATGATGTCACACCTTTCTATTTGGCTTCGTGTTACTGGAAAAGAGAGGAGACGGAGACAAGGGGACTACTATTTCAGCAGCATAACGTCTAGTTGAGATGGGACAAAAAGTCTTGGGAGACACATCGGTTGCTTTGCATATTCCCCACCCCCATTTATAAATCAGGAAAGAGGAAGAAGAGAAGGAGGAGATTGGATTTATACCCTGCCCTTCACTACCTGAACAGTTTAAAATCTCCTTTCCCTTCCCCTCCCCACAACAGACACCCTGTGAGGTAGGTGGGGCTGGGGGAGGTCTTTCAAGAACTGCTCATGAGAGAACAGCTCTGAAAGAACTTGTAACTGATCCAAGGTCACACCAGCAGCTGCATGGTTTCCAATTGCCACTAAGCAACTACTGTTTCTCAAGGTTCATCAATGTGGAAACAGTCACAAGATAACCCTGGGTTATATTCACATATAAGCTTCACAAAGGAATATAAGAAAAGCCATGTCAGATCAGGCCAGTGGCCCACCCAGTCCAACTCTGTGTCACACAATAGCCAAAACCCAGTTGCCATCAAGGAAACTGGAGCATAATATAATCCCTTATTATCACACCTGTTGTAAGAGTCACCCTTGCTTGGAACAGCGCCAAATAGGGTTGTCAGGTCCCCTGGGGTGTGGGGGTTTGCCTGTTCAATGGGCCCCTTACCCACTGGCCCGGATCTGGCCACCAGGGGGAACCCCACCCCCAAAGTGCTGGGATTGCAGCGACGTACCCAGTGTGATGACGTCACCCGGAGGTGACGTCATCGCGCCGGGCACATTGTGGGAGGACGCTCTATCATTTGAGGGGAAAACTCTATGGTTTCCCCTCAAATGATAGTGGTCCCACCCCCAACATGCCCGATGCATGCCGCAGAAGTCCCAGAGAGGGCCGCCACAGCTACAGGTAGGACCTGGCAACCCTAGCACCAAATCGGTCCAAAACGGAGCATTTTGCTCTCTAAAACAAATAGCCTCCTTCCACTCATTCTAAAGTGAGCTCTCTCTTTTTTTCCTTTCATCAGTGGAGGTCAGATCTCTTACTAGCTGAACCTGACATGACGTCCACAATAGGAATCTGTGCCGACAAGATCGACCTCTTGCATTCCCTTTCCTGTGAGTGGAAAATGCAACCTGCGGATATCTAATACAAAGCGAGGGCACCCGCAAATCCTTCTTAGTGCAAATTAAAACTTGTGTACTTCTGATGGCCACTGAGTCCTAGGCGAGCCTGGCTAAGTGAACATAGAACAAAACTAAGCTTCCTTATCAGTTCAGCCCAGGTCTGTCTTATTGCTGTAATTCAAAACCTCCTAACAAATCCTGTGGCAGTTTAATTTGTAATATATCAAAACCTGATATTCACAGCTGAAGTGGATGGTGGCTATCAGATTGCAAAGCATATAATTTCTGTTGCATTGGGACGGGTTCCATTATAGCCTTGATACGCTCTTGGTGTAGCAAAACATCTATAACAGCAAAAAAGCAAGGGGGGAAAACCCTGCCTGCCTGCACTAAAATACAAAAGGGGTGACTTGACCTTTAAATACACCCATTAATCATTTCCAAATGTATCTCTCTTTTTTTTTGCCAAGGAAGTGGAGGGAGATGTCCCTGTAAGATGCAAACCCAGATCAGAAGATCTCAGTGCAGCACAGCAGAGAGACTGCCTAATATCTTTATGTATAAAATAAAGTATTTTAAGTACTTAGGTCCGGTGCTGTTTCCAGGCTTTGGGAGGCTCAGGGCAGGCAATGCCCCAATTCTCTTCTGCCCACCCCACCACCAGGCCTCCATTTTGACTCATCTGCCCATGGTAGGGTTGCTCCTCTACTTAGGGATGCCAGGTCCCATCGTTCTTAAGCGGGGAGATTTGGGGAGACTTTCCGGGGGGGGATGTCGCACAGGGGACGCTCTGGCATTTGAGCAAAACTATGTTTTTAAGCCCTCAAAACCATAGAGTTTGCCCAGATACCAGAGCGTCCCCCAGCATGATGATGCCACTTCCAAATGATGTCAGCTGCCCCACCCAAGAGTATGCTGATGCCACCCCTGCTCATATCTCTGGATCCACCGAGTACCCGCCGCGCCGTCCCAACTTTGCTGCGGCCGTGTGGCAGGGACCAAAGTTCTGCAGCAGAGGGGGAAATAAAACCCAAAACAGGAACAGTTAACTGAGAGAGCTCCATAAACAGCTCCTTCAATGGAGCTCAACACTTTTAGCTCAGATAACAACAGGGCAAAAACCCATTGAAATTTGAACCATCTTTAGTCAATGCCTGAAGGCTAAGTAAGAGGAAATAGTGTGGGCTTCCCTTGGGAGAGAGCTCCACAGTCTTGGAGCTATCACTGAACAGTCTGTGCCATGTAAGAGGTACCCACCCATAGCTCTATGGTTTGGGGAGTACGAAAGGTTTATACAGGAACTACTCACATGGGAAGGCATACTGGGTTGAACCCTTCCAACTTTTCTGTTGCTACAAGAAGAACGTAAGGTGACATTACTTGATCTGCTTCACTCTGCCCCACCCCATGTGGTTTTTGTACATGCAGGTCCATGACCTCTCCCATGGGTCAGAGGGAGACCCTTCTCGCTCTTGCACCAGCCAAAAAGCTGGGTGGGATTCAACCCACTCTATATAGTAACAGTGTTACTTTCTAAAATGGGGGGAGGAGGGGGAAGGGGAGGAGGAGAAGAAGTATTTGGATTTATACCTCGCCCTTCACTCGG
>NW_015164443.1:9890-11829 GCF_001447785.1 Gekko japonicus | reverse complement strand
TGAGTTTGGACCACTGCCCTTACCAAGCCAGCTCCATGTTTCTTCCTATTTTCATAGGTGATCCTGGAGCGCTATCCCAAGGAGAAAATATTGCCGGTAATGAACAAGGTCAAATTCCTTGTTCCGGAAGACCTCACTATGGGCCAGTTTGTCTCGATTATCCGGTAAGATCAGTTTTTCTGTAGCATGAATCCTGCTCTGCAGGGGTGGTGTTTTTAGATGATGCAAGTTGTTTTGACCTTTGCATTTGTCCACTGTTACCCCGCACTTAGCCCACCTAAGGTCTGAGTACAAGGTTAGGCTATAAACCTAAGCCCCTTGCATTGGTGAGAAATCCTCTTGATTCACTTTTCCTTCCTCTGGGCTTTGGCAAGTCCACAGAAGTTACCTCAAGATCTCCCCTTTGGTAAACACTGTTGACTTACTGTATTGTTGTAATTCAACTTGGACCTGAGAAGCGAGTACATGCACCACTTTTTTTTGCTGTCAAGTCACAGCTGACTTATGGCAACCCTGTAGGGTTTTCAAGGCTAGAGATGTTCAGAGTTGGTTTGCCATTGCCTGCCTCCGTGTTGTGACACTAATATTCCTTGGTGGTCTCCCATCCAAATAGTGACCAGGCTCAACCCTGCTTAGCTTCCAAGATTGGGTTATCCTGGGCTATCCAGGTCAAGGCATCTCAGGTCCAACTCAGATCTCTCCTCTGCGGTTAACATATTGGGTGGTCTTAGCCAAGTGGCTGTTTCCCCTAAACTGCAGCTCTCTCATCCAGTGTTCCTTCTAAGCTGAGTTAGTGTCAGCTAGCTCAGTTTTTTTAGCCACTGGCTCACACATTTTTGTCTTAGCTCAGGAAGGATGGCTCCAGAGCAAACTAAGCAGTAGCCAAATTGCTCGCTCACAACCTTAATGCCAGTAGCTCACAAAGTAGAATTTTTGCTCACAAGACTCCACAGCTTAGAGGGAGCATTGCTCCCATCCTATTATGAACAGAACACCGGCCTGCCACGTGGGATTGTTGGAAAGGTAACTTAAAATTGTGTGTGTGTGTGTATCCATAAACCCTAAGTATTTCTGTACTTTGCTTTTGGAAGATTGTGTTTACTTGAGCTTTACTATTTTATCCTGACAAAGTGAGATGTCCAGAGGGCCCTAGCAGGTTGTAGAAACAAGGGGGTTAAATATTTGCGACCTGGTTTAAGCTCCAGTTACATTAATGGGATTTAAGAGAGTCTGGTGTTGTGGGGAGGGAAATATCTCATTACACACAGGGAGGGGTGAGAGAATTTGTATGATCAGAAGCCTTGGTTTATATATTTTACAGACTGCCTTTCTCACTGAGACTCCAGGCATATTACAGAATAAAAACAATGTACTCTTCGCGACGTAAGACATGATATTTCTTACTCTCTTCCCTCAGAAACAGAATGTCCATTGGCTCCACACAAGCCTTCTACTTCCTGGCTGATAATAACCGCAGTATGGTTAACATGTCAGCCACCATGTCTGAAGTGTACTCGAGGTACAAAGACGAAGACGGCTTCCTGTACATGACCTACGCCTCGCAGGAGACGTTTGGCTGACAGCACTTGAGCTGTTCAGGGGTCACAAGCCTTCTACTTCCTGGCTGATAATAACCGCAGTATGGTTAACATGTCAGCCACCATGTCTGAAGTGTACTCGAGGTACAAAGACGAAGACGGCTTCCTGTACATGACCTACGCCTCGCAGGAGACGTTTGGCTGACAGCACTTGAGCTGTTCAGGGGTCATGATTTGGTTGAAATCGGTTTCTGCCTCTCTGACCACACCACCCACCTTCTCTTAAAAACTGGATTGCGTTCTTCTCAGAGTGCCTGGCTGGCTCTACGCTCCTCTGCTGTGTCACATGAAAACCCTTAGAGATCTTTCTGAAGGGGGGGAGGGCTGTCTTGGACGAAGTA
>NW_015164443.1:3251-3392 GCF_001447785.1 Gekko japonicus | reverse complement strand
ACCATTAAAATACAATCTAAATCAACAATGGTGTTCAGTACATGGGGCATGTCGTGTTACCAGGCGCTGAGAGGAATACTCTGGGCTGGTTGGGAGCTCAGGGCAACCATAATGGAGGCTCACGGTAACCAACGGTCCCTG
>NW_015164443.1:0-3128 GCF_001447785.1 Gekko japonicus | reverse complement strand
AGGAGCTGGGGAGACAAATTCGTACAGAGAAGGAAGAAAATAGTCTCCTCAGCCGGTTGATGGGGAAATACTTCGAGAATGAGGCCTTAAGGGGTACTATTGAGGTTCTGTGCAGTGGCAAATTTTCAGGTCTGGCAGCTGCTGCCTTAACAGGTAACCCCCAGCGAGGCCAACAGCTTCGAAGAGAAGAAGGAAAAAGCAAAAGGGATGCTTTTTTTTGCGGAAGATGGTTTGAGCTGAGAAAAAAAAAAAAAGAGTTCAGATCCCAGCTATGCCACCCATACAGTGGAGCACCAAGCCCCTGTCTCACAGCCTCCATTTGTAAAATGGGAATATTAGAATGACCTCAACAGACCAGTCCCTCCCACACAGCATATGCCAAGAAGGAACGCCCTGCACTCTTTAGCCAGAGTTGTCCACCCACACTACAGGAGGGGAAGATGTCCCTGGGCCAGGCAAGGGGCTTCCTCAGAGTTGTGCTCAGAGCTGTGAAACCCAGGTATCTTTAATTTTTACCACCTGAGAGGTAGGGGGAAAAATCAATGTTGAAGGTTAAAAAAAAATTCTGCGGTAAACAAAAGAAAGGGTATTACCTGAACAGAGACACTTTTATGCAGCCCTAAGAAGTAGGACTCCCAGCATGTTTGGCTATTAAGTTAAACTTCAAAACACTGAACTCTTGAGAAACTTCTCAAGATATTTTCATCCTATACATTTGGGATGAGTGCAATGCTTTGTAAGAAAAGGTTTTTCTTCCCTCAGAACACATTTCGTAAGAGGTGGGGTTTTTTTTATCAGTGCTTCCCAAACTTTCCTATTGGAAAAATGTAAACCCTTGTACTTTTTCATCCTATACATTTTGAGTACAAAAACCTTTACCCTTAAGAAACATTTTACTCATTCTAAAAGAGAAAATATTTCATAGAAGAGTCCCCCAATATTTCTCAATTCTTCTGTTGGAGAAACAGAAAAAAGGTCCTAGAGAAATAACGGGGTGGAGACAACAATGACACACTCCCCCTTGAATTTTCCTGGTTTTCTGGGCCTCCACATCTCTAGGGTTGCTGTTCCCACCTTGTGACCTAGTCTGCACAGACTTTTGGGCTAGAGAGGGTTTTTAAGTGAAATTACAATCTCCATAAACTGCCATGATTTAAAAGCTTCCACTCCCTCTTTTTGAGCAAAAACCAAGCCAGGATCCCTTGGCTGGGGAACGCTAGAGAGGGTTTTTAAGTGAAATTACAATCTCCATAAACTGCCATGATTTAAAAGCTTCCACTCCCTCTTTTTGAGCAAAAACCAAGCCAGGATCCCTTGGCTGGGGAACCAAGAGATCTCATTCCTCTCCGAGGCTCATGTTCCCTGAAGCCACGACCGTTTGTACATAAATAGACAGAGAAAAAAAAAAATCTTCCCAAGATACTAAGAGGTCACATTGTGTGGCTTCTTCCAAACTGTGTGCAGTATCCAAAATCCAGATCTGTTGACCAAGAACTACCCTGTGAAAATACAACACCAAATCCTCGAGGCAAAAGATGAAGGAACACTGAGGGATTGCGTGGGTGAGACTGAACCAAGAACAATGTGGAACAGTCAGTGGCTTTGTCACTTGGCTACAGACACTGTGGCTTTTTGCACTAAGTTCCAAAAGGAGGAAAAATTTGGCCTTCCGTGTTGGGCAGCAACTGAGCTGATGAGCCTCAGACTGTGGCCCAGGTGTGGGCACCCTACGAGGGATTCTCCACATCCTGTTTGCAACGTTTGGCTGCCAGGTCTGCGTTGTGTGCCTTCCGGATGTGCCGGTAGAGGTCTCCGGACTGGGTGTAGCTGCGCATGCAGTAGCGGCATTCGTAGGGGCGCTCCCGTGTGTGGACCGTGGCATGGCGCCGGAGCGTGTAGGAGCACGAGAAGGTCTTTCCGCATGTCTTACAAGTGGGCATGTCCTCTGTGAAGATGCCAAAGTTAGGGTGAACCTCATAGTCCTGTAGATACATCTGCTCGTGCAGAGGTGGAATCGCCATGTTGGAGAAACTTTGCCCGCTGGGCACAGGGATCATATGATAGGGCATGGGCTCCTGAGACAGGAAGGTACCGTCTGAAGATACTTCCTCTAGCCCACCAGGCTCTGGAAAGTTGTCCAGATGGCGGCTGCAGCCTCCAGCTGACCCTGCCTCCACAGTGGGCCGCTGAAAGACACTCTCCAGCCTCTCCTCTGGGTTCTGCCCCTCCAGCTGCTCGACTGTGTCTGGCTCCTCATCGGAGATCACAATGGCTTCCATTTTGACTTTGATGGAGGGCCTGTTTGGCTCCTTTTGGCAAAATCCACTGACGCTGCCTTCCCGCTGTTCCACGTACTTCGCCGGAGCAGTGTCCACACTGGAAGGCCCCTCAGCAATGTTCCCCAGAGGAAAACAGCTGTGTGAGATGGTTTCGGTGGAACTGCTGGGGCTGGAGAGGGAGATGTCAATGATGGCTGGTGGGAGGGGTCTGGTTGGGGGAAGGGCTTGTGGGGAATCACCTTCCATGCCGGGCTGGGTGGTGTCCGCGACATCCAGCGTGGAGGCCAGCAGCTCATCAGAACCAACTTTCTCCACTCCCTTCCACTCCTCAGTGCTTTTCTTCTGTGCTTCGCAAGGCTGAGGGGGTGGTGGGGGCAACGACTGTGCCGCAGGGGCCAGCGGCTGGCACTTGGAGGTGCTGGGTACAAGTTCTGAACTGGCCGGGGAGTCCTCCTCCTTCTTAGTACTGTCCGCTTCAGCCAGAGCCCGGGCCTGCAGTTTCTTCTTGCACACCTTCACAATGTCGTTCATGTGCAGGTAGCTGGCAGCAGCCAGGACGTCCTCCACCGGAGTGTCATTGAAGGAGAGGCCGCCTTGGTACATGAATTCCAGGAGCAGACCAAACGCCGGGGCAGTGACGATCTCATTGTTGATGCACACCAAGTCCCCCTTGTCCAGCCCTTCCTTGTAGAACATGTGGAAGAAGGCACTGCACGAGGCGAGCACGGCTCGATGGGCCACGAACTGGGTGTTGCCCACCAGCACCGTGCAGTCGCAAAGGAAGCCATCGTGTTGCTGATCCCGCAGGCTCCGCAGCAGGTTCTTGCTGTGGTCTGGGAAATCCATGCT
>NW_015164442.1:7555-11843 GCF_001447785.1 Gekko japonicus | reverse complement strand
GCTGGCAGAGTGAGAAAATACACTGCAAGAGAAATATAGCCTCTAGTCTTCAGTGAAGACACTGGTGGCTGTGAATAATAAATGGGGACCAAAGGTGCATTTATTGCACAAAGCCTGATTGTGTGGGAAGGTCCTTGGAAAGTCCTGTGGGAGGAACTTCAGGGATAAGAAACAGGATGGGATAAGAGTAAATGCTAGACTAGGCTAAGTGAATATTGCAGCTGTGTACCTAATTATATTCTGCTTGCCAATATGTTTAACTTTATGCCTCATGTACCTGAAAGCTGTCCTGGTATAGAAAGCATGATGATTCTGCTCTCAGGCAAGACAAGGCAGACAACAGGTCTTTAAACTTCCATTAAACAGCAGATATGGGTACAGCTTCCATCTCATGTGACTAATGAGCTGTCACCACATTCTGAGTGCATGGCACAAGAAATTTCTCATACTCTGAGATATCAGCAGTATTGTGCAGGAATTTGACAATTTCAATTCAATTCTTAGTATTCGTACAGTATTCCCAATTGTTTTCAAGCATTTGACATAAACCATTTAAGGTAGGTTGAGATTATGATATTGCAGATCAAATGTGGTGGGGGAACTGAGAGAGACTTGTCTACTGGCACCTAGTGAGTTCATGTCACAGATGAAGCTTAGTCTGCAATGTTCCCTCTAAGTTGAGTTAGTGTGAGCTAGCTCACAGTTTTTTAGCCTACGGCTCACACATTTTTGTCTTAGCTCAGGAAGGATGGCTCCAGAGCAAACTAATTTATGCAGTAGCCAAATCACTCACTCACAACTTTAATGCCAGTAGCTCACAAAGTAGAATTTTCGCTCTCAAGGCTCCACAGCTTAGAGGGAGCATTGGTCTGGGGACTTCTTTAATTCATAGCTCCATCTAGCCACTGCACTGTGCTGTGCTACAGATGTTTGGGCTTAATATGAAGAGAGAAAATTGTTTCAGACGTATTTGTTTGTCCATGCATACAGACTCTCATACACAGCTCACTCCTTTATTGATGTTCACTTGGAAGTCAATCTCAATTAATTAAATAGGATTTACTCCCAGTAAGCGTGCTCTAGGTTGCGGAGAAGATAAGACACATGCTCCTCAAGGACCATTCACCCCACTACTGATGCAACACTCATTTAAAGCTTACCCCCATTGTCACTGTTGTGTGCTCAGCAGAATATGGGTGCTAGGTTTGAAGGAGTACAGGGTTGCAAACAAAGATGTTGAATGGCACGAAGTGAATGCTACTGCCCAGCAATTAAGGACTGTTCTGAATTAAAAGTAATCTATAGCAGAACTTCTGGCTTTGCAAAGATTCTGCCTCCTAAAGCATTTAGTTTTGTGGCCTTGATATGAAGAAAATATGGCAGTGAAGAATAAGTAGAAAACCATTCTGTTTTGGCTTGCTGAGTTAAAGGAAGATTTCTCCCTCTCCAAATCTGGTGGGGAAACTTTTTAGCATGTATATTTGTACTATACCAAAACATATTAATAGTTAAATATTTTAAGCAGACCCAAAAAAGCAAGAATAGCCACAACAAAGAATGGTATTGGTAATCTTTCCATCCATCAAGTCATCTCACTATTCAGATTGCTATTGGGTTTTTATGTGCTAGAACTTATAGGGATTTGTATTTACGGTATCATCTTTTGGCACAGGAGTGAGGCCACATTCAGAAGATCTATAAATAAGAGAAACTAAGCTGAAGGGGCAACTGCAGATACTGTATCATTTGATTTGCCTTATGAATATAATATTTTGGGTATAAGATTAACAGAAGCTTCAATTAGTCGTTTTACTTGCTTCCCCCAGGGTTTGGTGAGCAGAAGAGGGCCATTAGAATGGGTCCAAAATTGTTTGAATGTAGGTAAATCTTGAGGGGTGGAGAGGAGATTCTTCTTAATAACAAGTATAGAAGTTGAGGTGGTTATTTATAGAGGTGGCACTGCATCCCTGGGAGTCATTCTGATGGAGACAACCGTTATTTGCTGTGTTAAGTAGGAATGGGATTTGCAGATGTAGGGAGCAGAATTCAACCCCACCTTACATCACCACATTCCATTGTTTTAAATTGTCGTCTTTACAGTCCAGTTGACTTCTAGTAGTGGACCAAGGCTGGGAGATAGGTGCTTCAAGTGAGGGAGAATGGCAAGATAAGGAAGGGTTGTTGGGAGGGTAGGATTATTTTCATCCAAACATTCATTTTATTGGAAAAAATTAGACCTCACACACCTGTTTTTAGACATGATTTGGGCAAACACGTGAAGAACAAATGTCACATATAATTTGGCCCATGTTCAGCTTGCCAAAAATGGCAGTCTAGCTACTGCGGTCAGTGAAAGCTTTGTTCCTAACTACACTTCTGTGCCTGGGACATTTTGCCCTCAGAACAAGCTCTCAGCAAAATATCTGGGGGTAACAAGCATCAGGTGGAATGGTGACTGGGTTTTTTAACATTTCCTGATAGGAATAACAAATTGGGGGCCGTGAGGAATTGCCAGGGAAGGATAAATGATTGGGTCAGCAGAGCAAAATGGGTGTGTGCATGTGTGTAGGATCCTGATCTTCCTCCAACCTACCTATGTTCATTTAAAGGTATACATAGAAATTTGTACAAAGGTACACACACAAGGTTCTTGCAACACAATCAGAAACCATAGAAAAATAGGGTTCCAGGTCACAGGGAAAGACCCTTACTCATTTACTACTCTACGTTTTTTATGCATATCTTCAAATGAATTTGCACAGGTTTGGGGGTAGGGTGTGTCAAGTGTAATTCCATTTGTCCTGATGTGCATTCACTCTACCCTGTCATCTGGAAAGGGTATCTTGCTAAAGGAAGTATAAACATTGGCACTGGACCATTGACAATTCCAGACTTTAGTGTGATACCAGATGCTTGTCTAAAGATATTTTTGTGAAACAGAAAGTTGTAGTGGGAAAACATATGTATCTAGTACAGTTTTCTCCAGTGCCATGTCTGCACAGATTGTATAGCTGATGTTAATCTCAGATGCCTCAATTTAAAATTTATTCAAAATGAAAACCAAATCCAGGCAAGAATTCCCTCTCAAATAACTCTGTCTAAAACTACTTCAGTTATTTATTTATTGTTATACTTTAGGATCTCTGCAGGACAATAATGGCCAAGGTGCTGGGATTAATTTTTTGTTTGTTTATTTTAAAGATATATGGGAGGTTAGTGAAGCTTATTGTTTATGGGGGAGCCCTTTATTTTTCACCTAATCATGGAGATTTCATCTAACCTTAGGTGTCAAAATAATGTGTACAGTTCGCAGATGCTGGAGTAGTCAGCTGCTAGAATGAAAGATGACTTTGGTGAACAAATGGCTATGGGTCCATGTGTCTCATTAGCCACAGCTGTGGCTCTGCTGAAACACTGCATTGTCCAGGGGAACTAGAGAGCATTGTTTGTATAATGTAACAAATAGTGATTTCCATCTGTAGCTCTCAATGGATCATATTAATTATCTTTGGACAGATGACTGCTCCAGCTGTTTAAAAACTGTGTACAATTTGGAAACGCATGGATACTACAAAAGGCCTGCTTGCTTGTTTATATTAAAATACATAGTCTTACAGAGTGTTTCATTGTGTATAAACAGCGTTACAGAATGAACAAATAACATATCTAATCATTTTTTGTAGTTGGAACACATCATGATATGATGTCCATCTTTTGAGAATGGCCGTAAATTGGCCTGTAACTTGAATGATTTACATGTTTTTAAAAAGTTTTTCTCTGGCTCATCAGATTTTAGACTAACCCTGTAAAATCACTTAAATAGAAGTGAATAGTGTCTTCTGCAGCAAAATAGACTGTTATGTTTTAACAATGTTTTAAAATGCCTGACTTGGGCATTTAAAAGCTTTTTTGGAGTACCATAAGCATGGCTCATCCTGAGGAATAAAGTTTTCCTGCTGCAGTGCCCCCCTCCCAACCCTGAGTTCAAGGCACTCTCAAGAACTGAGTTGGGCATGAGAAGGAGAATAATCAAAGAATACCTTTCTCTCCACCAGCAAAAGTGCCACAGGATCAAACTGAAGATTTCTGTCATAAGTAGTTTGGGGCCAGGTATGGAAGGGAAAGGAGAATGGGGCTGCGATCACACACACTAAATAATCCACTTTCAATCCACTTTCAAATTGGATTTTGCCAGTTCACACAGTAAAATCCAGTTGTAAAGTACACTGAAAGTGTATTGAAAGTGGATTATTGTGTGTGTGTGACCACAGCCTGGGTATATTTTATT
>NW_015164442.1:7042-7234 GCF_001447785.1 Gekko japonicus | reverse complement strand
CGAAAGTTAAAAATTCTTCCTGTCTATAACATGTCTTCCTCATTAGAGTTACTGTAGGAGTTCAAATTCGTTGCCACTGATTTAGCATTAAATTGGTGTTTTACTGGCTTGTAACTGGGGTCATCAGGCATTGCTTTTTTGACTGTCGTACAAAAGCTATGGTAATAGACCTCCTCCCACAGGTCTTATGAT
>NW_015164442.1:2374-2501 GCF_001447785.1 Gekko japonicus | reverse complement strand
GCTGTTGCCTCCTGTTCATGGGGTTGCTACGTCATCGTCAAAATGGAAGGTTAGGTCTTGTGATCTAGCATTGAAAGGTCTCATACCTTTTCCCCTTGAAAGTTAAAAGTTTGGGTGATTTTTAAAA
>NW_015164442.1:0-2155 GCF_001447785.1 Gekko japonicus | reverse complement strand
GTAAGTAACTAATATAATCCTGTGAAATTTGCAAATATGTATAAATATTTGTGGAGAAAAGAGTGCCTGTGACAGAAGTCTGGCACAGTCAGATTCCAAGGCTAACAGGAGCTTTTGCTGGTCATAGAAAGCAGCACTACTGTCAGCTGTCCATTTTGAAATGCAGGTGGAGGGAATCACATTTTATGTGAAGATCAGTTTCACCTAAAAAGCTACATGCCGGTGGAAAGTTAGTATGTGAGGAAGATGTGTAGGCTTTCCCTCATACGCTAGCTTTTTACCAGCAGGGTTTTTTTTTCATGAAGTGGAACATTTCACCATCTGCATTCTGACATGGTACATTCTCAGGAGGATTCTGACAGGAGTCTTTCTGTTCCTTTGAATTAGGTCTTTGTGCTTTCTTTAAGGAAGCAAGAATATGCTTTAAAACATATTGCAATCATGGTCCCCAGTGTCTAAACAGTATAATTGTGCAACATTGTGTTCCCAGATGGCTGTGCTAGGACCCACAGACACTCCCATGGGCATGGGATACCATAGGCAAGGAAGTGTGTTTTTCAGGCCCAGGTCTCTCATGGGGGCCTCCATTAGTACAAGCCATCTGTGCCTTGAGATGCCCCAGCAGGGGCATCCTGGTTTCACCAAAAAGTGGGTGAGTTTTCTGTCACTTTTGTGTCCGACACACAGGAAAACTACAGATCCCAGTTAATTGGGACTAGGTTATACTTCCCTTGCCTCATGTAAGGGTTCCTTCCTAAGGGCAAGGTTCAAATACTTGGTAGGCTTCTTCCTCATGTGTCTTTCCAGCCTAGATTCCTTCCTCGTTTCTTTGGGTCGGTTTTAGTAGGTTCTGGGAGCTATCACTATTTCCTCACCTTTAAGGCAGCAGCATTTTCTTGACAGCTCTAGGGTCCTTGCCTTCTTGCCATTTGTTCTGTCCCACGGTCATCCTAGTTCTCACCATTGGCTCCATCCCTGCATTTCCCCTACTGTGGTCTGCCAGTGTTGACACTGTGTGTATATATTCTTTTAAACAGGTAGCCAAAGATGTATCTGTCAGGCTGCACCATGAATTGGAGAACATGGAAGAGAAGCGTGTTAAAGCAGAGGATGAGAATGAACTTCTTCGTCAACAAATCATTGAGGTGGAAATATCTAAGCAAGCGCTGCAGAACGAGCTTGATAGAGTGAAAGAGGTAAGATAACCGAGTAACTAATGAGAAATGTTTAGAAAAAGAACTCTGGAAAGCATTTAAAACAGAGCTTATTAAATGGTTGGATCTGGATGAGCCCTTCTGTATGTGAAAGATGTCTTCCACCCACAGAAGGAGTAGCTTATTCCTCATGCTGGCTTGTTTTGGCGGGGTGGTGGTGGTGAAACAAACTTCAAAATGTATCTCTGGTTGCACAAATGACTGAATAACAGAAACATACGATTGTTGTAAAATCTACCTATTATAGCATTTTAAGAACTCTTGCATAAGCATTCATGGAACGGTGCTTGCGGGTGTTTTCCTTTCATGCATAGTTCTTTGGATCCAGTCCTTTTTCCTTCTGTCTATAATGTTTGCAATCTAGTATCTCACTGTTCCTAATTCAGGCATTGTCTTGCTTGACAGGGGGCTACATACCTGTTACAACATGTCACATCTTGCCTCCCCTGACTGCTCAACAGATAATTAGGGCTGCTGGTGATGTGTGCATGAGTTTTCTGTGTTACATCAGAACATATTTTCATGCTGGTTTTTAAAGAAAGCTGTTTGTTTTATCTAATTTTCCCATAGTGGGACTGAATACAGTGTGGTGGATTTAAAAGAGAGTTATTAACTAAGATCTATTGGGTGAAGTCTCTGCTTAGTTCCTCATGGATCTGGAGATGCTGCTGCCAAGTATAAGAGAAACTGATGTTATATACAAATAAAATCATATTTGAGGAATAATAATATTGACATTGCACATCAGGCACAGAATATGTCAGTTTTATTTACCACGTAAGAACTGAAGTGGTTCTAATTAAATGTAAAATGTCTGGAAGAAAGATGATGGCCATATGACTTGATGAAAGAAGACTTTCCCCCGGTTGCATCTTTGGGTTTTGTGCCAGCACATAAAATGTTGACAAACTATAGTCCTGGGTCACTTTGACCTGGAACAT
>NW_015164441.1:10087-11860 GCF_001447785.1 Gekko japonicus | reverse complement strand
GTGGCTAATCCTCCATGTGACCGCAGCCTTGATAAACCAAAGGAAGTAGAAGGTGGGTGCAAGGATGGGCTGGCCAATTAACTTACAGGGAACGTTCCCAGTGAGCCAGTCTCTTACCAAGCTGCTGGCTACCAGAAGCAAGTGGAGACAAGCCCCAGTAGCTTTTAGGGGGCCATTCAGCTCAGATCTAGCCAACCATAGGTCTCAGCTGGCTTTTTAACTTTCCAGCCCCTGCTCACGTGGAGGTGCTGTCTGTGAGGAGTTACAGCTCCTTGTGAACACCATAGAGTTGCTGTGATAACCACAAAGGTGGCCCCCTACAATACTGTTGCTGATCCACAGAAATTGTAATTATCGGTGCAGACAGGAGCTGCATGAATTTTACAAAAAACATCCCTGAGTATGGCATTCTGGTAACAGTTAAATTCCCAATTTAGGGTTTGTCAGATCAATCGGTGTGGACAGATGAGGCAGAGCCTGCAGAGATAAAGGTGGGGACGCCATTACTAAAACTTCTCAAGCCACTGCTCATTGTTCATAATCCAGGCTAGCAGAGTAAAAAGCCAGAGGTGGCAACACTGAAATATTTGATCTAAGTAGTGCCTCATCCTGAACATCTGCTTTCAGCCCTCTTAGAGTGTTTGTTGATACTGTTGTTTGGAGAAGCAGCCGTCAGAACACATCTAGGTTTGCTCGCTGCAGATGTTTGCTCCAGGGGTATATCTGTGAGCGTTGTCTAGAACTCTTTCCAAGACAACACCACAAACACATTGGTGGGAATGAAAGGAAGAATTCACTGCCTACACTATACAGAAGGAAACAGGGAGTGTGGTTGTCTGACAGATGGGCAGGGGACAATAATGGATTTACAGGAAATGTTAATATGTCTAACAAACTATCCTTCCCTCCACAGATCTATTTCACTGGCTGCTCTATGAATCCAGCTAGGTCATTTGGTCCTGCTGTTGTCATTGGCCGATTCAGCCCTGCTCACTGGGTAAGATTTTAGCTGTTTATCTTGGGTAGATCATCACTGCAGAAAATACGTGTCATATGAATCCACCCTCCATTGTTGCACAGCCAACATTTTTCAGAGACAAGAACAAAGCCCAGACAGACAAAAGAAGTGGTTTATAGTGCAAACATTTGCAGAATTACTCCAATCTAAACCTATTAAGCCCTGACCTGGATAGTCTAGGCTGGCCCGATCTCGTCAGATCTCACAAGCTAAGCAAGGTCGGCCCTGGTGAGTATTTAGATGGGAGGCCACCAAGGAAGTCCATGGTTGCTGCACAGAGGCAGGCAATGGCAAAGCCACCTCTGAACCTCTCTTCCCTTGAAAACCCTACGGGGTCGCCATAAATCAGCTGAGACTTGACAGCACTTTCTGCCGCCAAACCTATTAGGGCAGATACACCTGTAATGCCATGATGGCAGAAATGGTAATGGGACTCAGATAATGCTTGCTGTATCCTGTACTCTCTTTTATTTAACCCTTGAATCTGAGATGTTCACAATGGGCGCTGGAGAGTCAAAACATCAGTGAGCCAGTTTGGTGTATCATTAGAGTGTTCAACTAAGAAAGCAAGACCTGAGTTCAAATCCACACTCTTTTTCTGGCTTCCCTCAGAATTCCTTCACATTAAACCTCTAGAATTCACCAAGAAAGTGGTTTTGCTAAAACTTGGTGGTAATCAAGGGATTTACAGACTATCCCTTGAGAAAGTTTTCTTTAAATAGATCTCTTTGTTTTTTTGTTATTTCTCTAAAGTT
>NW_015164441.1:2600-2784 GCF_001447785.1 Gekko japonicus | reverse complement strand
GATGACTAATATCAAGCAACAATTCTCAACAGTTGGTCAGAGTTTGGCTTCACAGCAGCTACAACTGACTAAATCTTTAAATGCAATGGAGCAAGTGGCAGAGAAGGTGAAGGAAATGGATGCCAATACTAAAAAAGTCAAGAAAAAGGTGCAAAAGCTGGAAATGAAACAAGCTACAGAAGAG
>NW_015164441.1:0-2551 GCF_001447785.1 Gekko japonicus | reverse complement strand
TGACAGCGGAATATCTTTACAGCGAGATGGATGTGGTCTACAGGTCCTATTCCTTATACATCAAGAAAAATAATCTGCCTGGGGAAATAGTAGTCAGATTCTCAAAGAGACATGTGAGAGATTCTATTTTGAAAGCAACTATGGGAACAGCCTTGAAAATCGGGGATAATAATATCAGGATTTTAAAAGACATTCCATTTGAAATAAGACAGAAGAGAAAGAAATATAAAGACTTAATCCTTTTTTTGCAAACAAGTGGCATCAGTTATAGATGGTTAATTCCAGAATATGTCATTTTCAAGCTCCACGATAAAAAAGAAAAGATTGACTCTGTTCCTAAAGCACGTGAGTTTCTGAAAACACAGCTGGGGGAACCAGCGGAGGACAAGAACGAAGAAGAAGAAAGCAAATCGGAAGGCGAGTTAGGCTCGGTGTCTTCTGACGAGGACTCTCTCTCTGAAAAGGGGGCGGCAGTCTCCCAAAGTCCATATAAATTGAGGATAAGAAAAGATATGAGAAAATAAAGGCTGAAGGACTCTGAATTGTGCCTGAAAATTTAGTAATAACTTTGGGATGCTCTGAGGGTTTCATTTAACAGATAAATGGATGGTTAAAAGATAAATAACTTAGCATAACCGACTATGTTCAATGTATAACTAGCATTTTAGATTAACATTGAGATAGGCTGATGTATTGATCTCCCACTCTTGGGATTTTAGTTATTAGTGGGTTTCTTTTCTTTCTCCTTAGATGTAGTTTCCCATCCTATATTTTCAGTTATAGTTTGTAGTTTTGTGAAAAAAACAATTAAAAACTTCCCTTGGGGGGATTTAAAAAAACCCAAAAAACAGGATCACGAAACTGCGGGGGAAATTGGACGAAGCCGCGGGTTAAAATGCGGCCGCGCGGCTTCAAGTGGGAATTTGACCAATAGAAGTGGGGCAAAGGGAGGCGCAAGCACAGCACAGCTCTTGTGTGAAATCGGTCACACTAAATAATCCACTTTCACTGCACTTTACAACTGACTGGCAAAATCCAATTTGAAAGTGGATTGAAAGTGGATTATTTAGTGTGTGTGGCCACAGCCTTTAAGGTGCTACTGGACTCTTGTTCTTTTCTACTCCTACAGACAAACTTACATGACTAGCCATCTTAAACTGCAGCCAGATTAAATTCTCCTCACGGTTACTGAGAAGACTTTTTTCTCTGACCATTTCCACATCTGGTACTTGCCTCTCATTCCTGGCACATCGAAGAGCATTGGATCTAAATCAATGATTCCACATTAGGAGGAATTCCCACAGCAAGGGATGACCCTTGTAGCTGGGTGGGAGTGGTGGACTTTGAAAAAAGGGAGCAGTTGTGATGTAGATTATGCTAATATGGATCAGGCATGATGTGAAGAATTCCCCACTTGAAACCGTGAGTTCAGGAGTGTGGCAACGAAAACTTCTGGAAAACACAGGATTCAAAAGATGGGGGGGGGAGAAAGATGTGGGTCAGAACCCTGCCATGCATCAACCTGTGGAGAAATAATCAGTAGCTGCAAATAACTGCAGAGGTCAATGGCAGGGCAAGCTCTGGTCTTACAGGCAGGGCAGAAGTCCCCCTAACACTCAGGATCAAAGGCTCATGCCAGAAGATGGCCAGTTCCCCCTTTCCTTCTCCTGCCCTGGTGCCAGGCAACCACTCACCCAGCCTCACTGCAGAAAGCACCTCCCTGGGCAGTGTTTTCAGGCTGGGCCCCAGATGCAGGTGAAAACATGTAACACGCTTCTTAATAATAAATAAACGTTTTTATAATTCAGAGGGTTTTTGTTTGTCTGATTTGCCCAAATCCAAATGATTAGAACAATTTTGGTCAGATTAAGAACATTCCTGACATTTCTGTATAAGGTGTGATTTCAGTGTGTATACATTGCTGTATAAGGTATGATTACTTGTCATTATTAAACTGCTAAGTGTACAGCCTTAGCAGGCAGGCAGGTGAGGGGGCAGGTGAGTACGTAGGTTGATTTGGTGGTAGGGTTGCCAGCTCTGAGTCGGAAGATTCCTGGAGATTTTGAGACAGGGGATTGTTTGGGATCTCAGCAGGGTACCATGCCATAGAGTCCACCCTCCAAAGCAGCCATTTTCTCCAGGCGAACTGATCTCTGTAGCCTGGAGATAAATTGTAATTCTGGGGGAATCTCCAGCCACCACTTGGAGGTTGGCAACCCTATTTGGTGGGCCCCCCACCAGCAAGTTGCTAGATTTGAGTCCAGCAGCACCTTAGAGATCAACAATATTTTTGGGTTATAGGTTTTCAAGAGTCAAAGCAGTGCTCAGGCTAGGGCCCTCTATGTGGGTTAAAACATGTAACACATTTTTAAACAACAACAACAACAACAAAACACATATTTAACAAGGCTTACATATACAAACGAAAGGTGCAGAATTAAACAAGCCTGTCTCAACCCATCCTACTATCTCCACAGTTAAACACAAACAGTGTACCTGACTATACGTATATGTACTCATAAGTAAGTCCCATGGTGCTCAGTAGAGCTTT
>NW_015164440.1:8679-11018 GCF_001447785.1 Gekko japonicus | reverse complement strand
TTTACAGAGCTCTTCTTACCGGGGCTACTCGTGTGGGCTCCGTCACACCTGCAGTGTCCCGCGGGCATACCAGGATGTGGTTTGAGCTGCTCTAAGCCCTCCCTTCCCTTGATTCGCCAGAACACAATTGATTCAACCACTTTCCACCAGGTGGCGCACTGCTTTCATTAAACCCCCCCACCCCACGCCTCTTTTTGCCATTTGTTCCACCTGCATACTCGTCGCTCCGTGTTTCCTCATTTTTATTTTTTGTTCGGACCCATTTGGGCCAAAATCGCTGAAGCCCTTGAGCCTCCCTTTTTACCTATCCATGCTAACTTGAAACTACTATAAGAGCAGCATTAAACCAGAAGACTTTGCAGCATGGGGTTGATTCAAAAATGCATATGCACGAGTGGCCATAGTCTAGAGGGGTGATGGCGAACCTCTTAGAGACCGAGTGCCCAAACTGCGACCCAAAACCCACTTATTTATCGCAAAGTGCCAACACGGCAATTTAACCTGAATACTGAAGTTTTACTTTAGAAAAAACAACTCATACATTAACTTAAGATGATCCAAACAAAGTAAGGAAAGCAATCCCAAATGCTTTCATTTACTTAAAATTATTTGGCAGAGAATTCGACACTTCAATGATGGTCTGGGCCTGGCTGGGGCGATGGCATGCGTGCCCACAGAGAGGGCTCTGAGTGCCACCTCTGGCACCCATGCCATAGGTTCGCCACCACTGGTCTAGAGTGTCTAAGACAGGGAACCAAATATCCAGAGGGCTGGCTAACTCATTGGTGTCGCAGTCTTTACTGGTGATCATATGAATTTTTTCTAATAAGAAAAAATCCCACACCTTGTGTTGCCACATTTGGACCATAGGGGGAGTTGAAGATTTCCAGGTTTGGCGGCTGCTATCAGCAAATTAATCAGTTTCTTTTTCATTGCAGCTGGACTATCTTTCAGCCAAAGGTGGAGCAGAAGCACAGCTGGATCCGGAGATAAAGAATATCCAGTGATCGTTCGAATTTGTTCTGAAATTTGGGACCAAAACGGAAGAATAGCTGGGCACTGCCACCAGATGTGAAAAAATGTGGCTTTGTTACCACATTGCTTCCAGCAAAGTGGCGAAAATTGAGGGTAATCTGTGCCACATCTGAGCTGTGTTACTGCAGTCCTTAGGTATTAGTAAAAGGTAAAGGTTCCCCTTGCTCGAAAGCCAGTCGAGTCCGACTCTAGGGTTGCGGTGCTCATCTCCATTTCAAAGCCGAAGAGCCAGCGCTGTCTGAAGATGTTTCCGTGGTCACGTGGCCGGCATGACTAAACACGAAGGTGCACGGAACACTGTTCCCTTTCCACCGAAGTGGTCCCTATTTATCTACTTGCAATTTCTTGCTTTCGAACTGCTAGGTTGGCAGGAGCTGGAACTAGAGATTAGATAATCACAGCCAAACCACAAGTTGGGATGAACGGCCGAGAACAGTAACTTCTGTTGGCTTCTTAATATTCTCTCGTTTGGCAGGATGTCCTTCCACTCAGTCTCCCATTTCTCACCTCCACTTAATTTTCTTGTAGTTGGTGCAGGTGGTCTCAGCATGATAATGTTGTGTCAACTTTTTGTTACGCAAGACACCAGCAGAGGCAGGGGGAGTTGTAAGTTGGGACATGTGGTCGTTTCTGAATTCAGTTTCATCATACCGGGTTTCAGAGTTACCTTTTGTGCAGAATCTAGAATCCCTAGTCAGGCCAGTAGCCCTGGGAGGGAGGGAGATTTGATGGCAATGCAACCCTCACCAATGTGCCCTGCCGTCTCCCTCCTGTTCCCCCTGTGGTTCTGAATACCCCCTCCCCTGGCAGCCTCCAAGGATTTCCGAAAATAGGCAGAGCATTTCCAGGGGTGTCTCTCTCTCTCTCTCTCTCTCTCTCTCTCTCTCTTTGGGCTCTCAGCCTCTTCTCCAAGATGAAATGAAACCATGCATGTGTGAGTGACAGAAAGGAGAGAGAGAGAGAGAGAGAGAGAGAGAGAGAGAGAGAGAGAGAGGGCGAATCTGCATTTGCATTTTTAAATCAGTTTCCTGCTGCTGTGACACAAGTCTTCTCTCTATGCTTTTTTGAATGCTGTTTCGAGAAGATTCTTTTAAAGCAGTGCAGAGGTGCAATGACAGTGGAGCCGCTCCAAAACGACGATAAACATATGTGGATGTGCAAAAGTATGCTAGCACTCTTGAGGTGTGAAAACAACACCAAATGTAGACAGCTTTTTTGAAGATGAAGTCAAAAGGCTGGGACACCGGTGGGAAACACATATGCAGATTCGGGGGGGGGGTGGGGGAGGAGGCGAGGAGAGAGGG
>NW_015164440.1:0-8656 GCF_001447785.1 Gekko japonicus | reverse complement strand
CCCCCCCCCCCCCCCCCCCCCCCCCCCCCCCCCCCCCCCCCCCCCCCCCCCCCCCCCCCCCCCCCCCCCCCCCCCCCCCCCCCCCCCCCCCCCCTGTTGTTGTTGGTGTCATGTGACAGCATTCTGCTGTACCTCCCTCCTCTGTGCTGAGCCGGTCAGTTGGATGCCGACAGATGTCAGCGTGAGCCAGCTTTGGTTGGGGCCAATGCTCCCTCTAAGCCGTGGAGTCCTGTGAGCAAAAATTCTACTCTGTGAGCTACCGGCATTAAAGTTGCGAGTGAGCGATTTGGCTGCTGCACAAATCAGTTTGCTCTGGAGCCCTCCTTCCCGAGCAGAGTCAAAAATCTGTGAGCTGGAGGCTAAGAAACTGTGAGCCAGCTCACACGAACTCAGCTTAGAGGGAACACTGGTTGGGGCATGTTTGTAAGTGTGCTGGTCCATGGGGTCGCAAAGAGTCGGACTCGACTGTGCGACTGAACAACAACAACTTAATTAAATTAGCACCCCCACCGGCACCCCCCAAAATGTCTGACTACAGGCCTTTCCCTAGTGCCTGTTTATAAATCTACACCACCCACCATTTCAGAGGGCAGACTGTGAAATATAGACACATTCATATAGTACAGGCAAGTACTTCAAGGTGGTTCAGTCATGCATGTGCACTATTTCGTTGCTCATCCCTTGAAAACTCTTGGTGGTGTAGTGTACCTCCCCCCTCCCCCCTTGCAACCCACATGCAGTTGTGAGTTCCCTGCTGGGGATTCAGTTTGCATGCATTCAGATGTGGAGGCTTCAACCTTCCCTCTCATGCCATTTTCATGCCCTGAAATGAAAGGTTTCACATGCGGGGCAAGTTTGTCCTCAAGCTGGCCAGTTGACCTTGTACCTGATATTCTCTTCGTAGCCTACTTCAGAGGGTTGTTGTGATGAGGAATAAAGGGATGATGGGGAATTCATGATGCCGTCCGGATCACGTCTCATCTTCAAAAAAAACTGAACGAAACCCTCGTCGGCAGCGAATGTGTGTGAATTAAGATGTATATATGTTGTACTCCCCTTCCACACAAATCATTGTTAGTCCCTCGTAATATTGAGTAACTGTAAATCGCTCAGAGCCAGCAAGCTCTGCAGGATTGAGCGACCAATAAATTGGAAGATTAAAAAAACTGCAAGATTAAACAGTGCCTTCAGCTCCTTAGAAGAAGGGTGGGATAAAAATGTATCCAAAAAAGCGATACACCAAATGGGTCTTGGTTGTTATATCTCAGTTATTGTGTCTCCCTGATTCCCCCACTAATCCCTTGGTTGCCTGCCTAGAGCGGATCAGAGCTCTCCCCTGGATATATCACAGAAGGTGCCACAGATAATTTGCATTAACTGCCCCCTGTTTGCATGAAGCTGGTATGAGCATTCAAAAATACTGACACACAGAATATGCTGCATTTGTTATGACACTTTATATTGATCATGGTTCAGTGAGGATTTATCTTGCACATCAGACTGTCACTCACTTCAGCCTCATCTTCTGCTCCGCCCACCTTTGTCCCCCTCACTGCCCCCCTCCCACAGAGAAGGTAACCCAGGAGTCCTGCGGGCCAGGCTTTTTATGTTCAATTCCCTTGGCCCCCAACTTCCTTTTCCTTGTCCAGGAATGGTGGACTCCAGAAAGTGGAGAATTTGGAATCCCCTATTTACACATTCAGGTCTCCATCGGTGCAGTACCTATCAGTGAAGATGATTTTCACTTTATCGGGGGACGACTGTGCATCTGGAAGTGGAACGAAACATACGTTTGGTGTTGCACATCCTTGGAGATATATATCAAATTCCTCCTCCAAAAAATCTGCGAAAGAAAGAAAAAAAAGAACATCAAAATCGGTCTTTTTCTCCAGAGCCCTGAGGGTAGCATTTATCAGAATGGGAAGTGTGACTCTAGCAAGCCCCGAAGATGGAGAATTTTCTCCTGCTCAGTAGTTTAGCCTTACACTTTTAGTCCCCCCCCCGGTGCTTTTCTTTCCTTTTGAGCCGTTTGTATGAGTTTGGCAAAGGCCATTGGAGAGGTATGCTGCCACAGCAGAAGGCAGGGGTCAGTCAGAGCGGAAGAAAACATTTATTTCCAAACAGGCAGGGGAGCAGTCTAGGGTTGCTTGCCTTCAGGAATTACAACGGATATCCAGAGACGACTCAGCACAGTTCCACTGAAGAAGATGGCAGCTTTCACACTTGAGCTCTTCCAAGGTCCCTCCCCTTCCCAAACTCCATGTCGGGGGAAATGCAACTTGTCAGTATAAACTAACCCTGTATAAAGTGTTACCTGCACCTGTTCCCACCCCTTTTTCCGTTCGTAATGGTCTGGTGAGTGCCCCTTACCAGGCGTGGTAGAATGTAGTATTGCAAATATTCTGGCTTCGTTGACTTAATGGCAGGTGCATACCAATCTTTTATTTCTAAATGTTTCTAAATTCTTTAGATTCATGAACAATGTAGGTGAATGCAAATGTTGGTTCCTGTGTATGTGATGGAGGAAAGATATCTATTGAGACAAAGGACTGGCAAAAAAAAATCATGTTGGGAGTCATGTTCACTGTGCTGCTAACTGCTTGGAAAGTTACAGAAACAGAGGAGAGGAAAAACACTATGATTCCTTTATAAAATTAACTGTATAAATGGGTTTTAAATTTTCTGAACCAACTATTTCAGTTTTCTCACAACACTCCACACTTCCCAAACCGCATCCCTACATCTAAAGGAGTTCCCCAAATGTGAGTCGGCAAGCCCAAACCAGTCTCAGGTCTTCCACAGCCTGTCCCTATGCATGTGGAATGTGGCCTTGAAGTGTGGCATCCAGTGGAAACGAAGCATTAATACAGTCTGTAAGTATGCAGAGTTTTTTCTCATGGTGACGTTCCTTCTCTATACAAATTTACAAGCTCCACGTCAAGCCTCCATCATGAACAGCTACTGAGCTGAGGCCCAGAACTCTCAGCCCCCCATTAGATCCTGTTTCGGTGTTCCTACTCGTCCTCATGCTCTCTGCGCACTTGCCCATGATCTCCTTCAATCCCAGGCAAGAAAGCTTCTTAGAGCACAAGCAAGTGGCAAAGTATGAGAAGCAGCAGCTGCCTGTTGAGCGCTTGCCACTCTAAGGGACTCATCATAGACATAATGCCATCAAAACCTGGAAGCAGCATGCTTTTTTGGGTCTGCAATGAAATGACCAGATGGTACACATGGGGACAGATAGAAAATTCCTATGGATTTTCTAAATAAAAAAGGGTTGGATTCAGACCCGCAGCCAGGATTTTGTGGCTTGTGGGGCAATTTTTTCCCTCTCAGTGCAGAAAGAAAAGACATTTAGCCAATAGAAAGGTGTTAGCAGATCTCTAAATTGCAAGCTGTCAACCACTTTATAGGACAATTCTGGCTGGATTCAGAGCAAATTGGTAATGTCTGCTGATTCCCCTTATCTCCTGCAGCCTCACCTTATGTCATTGCTCAGAGTCCTGAATTTCTAAGAAGAAGCATTTTGGGGAGAGAAGAATGGGATACAGGGGGGATGAGGAGCCCACTGCTCTGCCTGCCCGTCTTCTCCGCGATTCAAAGCTCCAGGTTCCCGGGAGGGGAGAGTGGGGTCTGGGAGAGAAAGGGGAGTGAGGGGAGCAGGGAGTGAATGGGAAGTGAGGGTGCAGGTGGGAGGGGTTGGGGCAGGGCAGATTTGGGGGATAAGGTGGAAGGGGGATGCTGTGGTTTCTCACCCACATTCTGTGGGTCTCTTTCTCTGAATCCCTCTTGAGTAACTAGGAGGAAATCCACAAAGCCTCCAAACACTGCTGAGATTTCACCTCACGACAGTCACCCCACTCCTTCCTTGCCACGGGCACCCCTTCCTCGGTGTGGTCATTGTTGACTTTCATGAAAATTGGGACGATGCTATATTGCAGCTTGCTTGTTACAAAGGTAAAGGTTCCCTTGCTCGAAAGCCAGTCAAGTCCGACTCTAGGGTTGCGATGCTCATCTCCGTTTCAAAGCCGAAGAGCCAGCGCTGTCTGAAGACGTTTCCACGGTCATGTGGCTGGCATGACTAAACACCGAGGCTCACGGGAACACCAAGGCGCATGGAACGCTGTTACCTTCCCACCGAAGTGGTACTGACCTTCCCCAGCCTGCAGTTCAGCGTCTTAACCACTTGAGCCACCGCAGCTTAAGAAAAAAATCAACAATACAGAAAAGGGAAAGTGGTCCCCTGAGTATGAGTGACAGCAGACTTCAAAGACCTGCACTGGCTTTCTTAATCCAGGGGTTTGACAGAGTATAAGGGAACTGCCTGTGGTCACATGAAACTAGTCTCCTCTTTCTTGGCTCAATCCCTGGATACCCTTTGCCGAAAGTAGCCCTCCAGGGGGATCGGAACTCAACGGAATTACATTCATAGACACTGAATATACGACACACACAAAGCTGTTCTTTCTCACACGCAAAAAGACTCACATGCACCGAGCAGCTCTTTGCAACATACAGAGGCAAGTCGGCTCACCTATGGAGACGTGAGCAGCTGCCCCAAAGCATTTGGTCTCCCCGCCGGTGCAATTGATCGTCTCCATTTCCTGGCATTCCGTTGAATTAAGAGCAAAGCAGGATTCGCATTGCACACCATTGGAGGTGAGATCCTCAGGCTCAGGCACTGCAACAATTAACCCAATTAGCTCATGGTTCCATCCCACCTTTATTACTGCTTTTAAGAAACTTTTTTTTTATGAATGAATTTGAACACAAAAAAGAACGGAAGCAGACAAAACAGAGGGTTAGACTGAAGCAGAACAATTGCAATAATCCAGAGCACGGGATTATTAAGAGCCATTGATTAGGAACAGGGCAATCCAGATCGAAATTTCTGCTTGACCATGAAAGATCAAGTTCAGGGCTCCCCAGTGTAGTACTCAGGGGTCATTTCATAGAAAAAGAGCTAGGGGAACTCATTAGCATAACTCGTTAGCATATGTCACACCCCCTGACATCATAAGGCCCGGCGGTGGACCTGCAAGGCCGGCGGGAGTGCGAGGAAGCCCCGCCAAGGCCCTCCCTGGCCCCAGGCAGGCAGGGGTGGGGAGAGGCAGGGAGGAAGCAACTTACCCTCCCTCTTCTCCTGCCTCCGCCTGGCTGAATGAAGGCCGGAAGCGGGGCAGCCGGAAGCAGGGGGCGGGGCTTCGTCATGTGCCCCGCCCCCGCACCTCACCCGGGGGAACTGCGTTCCCCCGCGATCCCCCCCCCCGAAATGACCTCTGGTAGTACTCATGGGTGCCATGACAACAGCCAATACCTTCCTTTATGCCCATCAAGTGTTTTTTTTAAGTAGGTGGGGCCTAAGATTGCCAAGTCATTGGCTGTCTCCGGTGTGGTGGGAGGGAGTTTTCCAGGTGTGGGAGCGGGTCGACAATGCTGTGTGCAACATCCCTGATGTGATAATGTCGCTTCCATGTGATGTCATCGTGTTGTGGACATGTCGTGCTGGGCCATGGCTGTTGGGGGCAGGGCTTCCCCTCCAGCCAGTTGGCCAGCAGCGAGCAGGAGTCCGTGAAATTGGGGGATCCCCCGCTCCTACATGGGGGCTGGCTCTGTGCTCATGTTTCCATGCATCCACACACAGCATGGGGAAAGGCTTCCACTGGGTTGTGCCCGGGTGCTCCCGCTAGGTCAGTGACGGCGAACCTTTTAGAGACCGCATGCCCAAACTGCGACCCAAAACCCACTTATTTATCGCAAAGTGCCAACACGGCCATTTAACCTGAATACTGAGGTTTTACTTTAGAAAAAAACAACTCATCCATTAACTTAAGATGATCCAAACAAAGTAAGGAAAGCAATCCCAAATGCTTTCATTTACTTAAAATTATTTGGCAGAGAATTCGACACTTTAATGATGGTCTGGGTCTGGCTGGGGCGATGGCACGCATGCCCACAGAGAGGGCTCTGAGTGCCACCTCTGGCACCCGTGCCATAGGTTCGCCACCACTGGCCTATGCTGATTAAAATCACATTGTTTCAACTGCGGCTGCTACCATCGTGTTTGTCTTCTTCTCTCCCCCCTCCCTCTCTTCATGTATTTTTAAGTCCCTCACTCCTCCTCGGCCCTTGGGCTGCCTCCTGTGAGCGTGGCTCTGCAGCCATTTCTCGGTTACCCCCCACGACCCTGTATAAAAATGCCCAAGGTGCTCACAGGTTCAAAAAGTTTGGGGACCCCTCTTCTAGTAACTCACTTTCTCCGCCCAGACTCCCTGACAGGGTTGTTGGGAGATTAACTGGAGGAAAGAAGAATCATGTTTGCTGCCCTAAACGATACCCTTCTGTACGATTTCAAAACGAAAACAGACATTTCTGTTTCAGGACTAGAGATTGTAAGCAAGTGGGGGTGGGCCCAGCCATTTCCGAGAGTGCAGGGGTTTCCTATCCCCTAGCAACAAGCTTGGACCTTCATTCCCCATTTAATCATGCATGGCAACCATTCCATATAATGGAGAGGTACTTACACGAGACGTTCATGTTGTTGCACAGGTCAGTGTAGCAGCACTGCACAGCCAAACGACTGGTCCCACCATCTGATGTCGTAATGCTGCCATAGTTGTTCAAGCAGAAACTGGCTGGAGAACATTGCATGAAAGTCATGCGGTATTCCGGCATCAGTAAGCTAACTGTGAAAGGGAATTGCAGATATCCTTTCTATTATCTTAGACTGGCAACAATTCAAGGAAATCGTTTCTCTTCAATTGACTTTTGGAGGCAGAATTTTGGGATAAAGATGTTTCCTGCATTGCTTAATGTCGTTGCTTTTAGGGGAAAAAATCATGAACATATCCAGTGCTGTGTTGTCAACATCTTTGAGAACTCTGAATTGTGGGAGTATATTCAATGGTGAACAGCTGTAGAATTTAATTTCTGCTCCAAGCCACAACCCATGGATATTTTCTCTTACACTTACATCTGTGGCTGACAGCCTATTGCCTTTGCCAGCAGCCCTTGATGCCATCATTTCCGCTCAGAAGCCTAGAAGTGACACCACAGGGCACTGCAATGCTCAAAGGATCCCCCAAATCTCAGTGGTAGAAACCATAGCCGCCAGGGGAGTTTCTACTGTTGAGGAATCAGAGATGCCGTTCCCCTCCCACTTTTTTCTCCCACCATCAAACCGATCTGCAGCAGAGGATTTCCCACTAGAAGGGGGCAACCGGGGGCAACCCTTGGAACATCTGACCCCCCCCCAGATCCCCTAGGGTTTCATTTTTTTTCTGTGCTTCGGCTCAAGGCAGACAAGCGGGGTAACAAAGAGAGAGCACACATTCTGTATGACTTACTCACTGATTTTGCACTACAGCTGCCTCGCTGTTGCGCTGCCGTTTTCCCCGATACTATTGATCAGTTTCACACCCGAAGCTGCGGGGCTGCATTTTGACTCACGGCTTCGCCCGATTTCCCCCGCAGTTTCGTGATCCTGTTTTTTGAGGATTACGAAACTGCAGAGGAGATCGGGTGAAGCCACGGATCAAATGCAGCCCCGTGGCTTCGGTCTCTAAGCTGAGTTAGTGTGAGCTAGCTCACAATTTTTTAGCCTCCAGCTCACACACTTTTGCCTTGGGTCAGGAAGGAGGGCTCCAGAGCTAACTGGTTTATGCAGCAGCCAAATCACTGGCTCACAACTTTAAAGCCAGTAACTCACAAAGCAGAATTTTTGCTCACAAGACTCCACAACTTAGAGGGAACATTGCTAGGTATTAGACCAAACGAGCTGGTAAGAGTAGCCACGGAGAAGAGTGTAGTGTCTTTAATGGTAGGCATCAGAAAAAGGAGGCAACATATAGTTTCAAACAGAAGTACATTTAAATAAGTCAGTTTCCCCCCTATGTGTGAAACTGCAGGGAAAGATACTTCTTTGTTTCCTGTATCCACATTATTAAGTGCTAGAGTGGACTGGGGCGGTCTCAAACACTGCGCAGGATTAAAGGAACAGAGATGCCAAGCAATGTTCCCTCTAAGGTGTGGAGTCTTGTAAGCAAAAGTTCTAGTGAGCCACCGGCATTAAAGTTGTGAGCAAGTGATTTGGTTATTGCACAAATTAGTTTGCTCCGGAGCCATTCTTCCTGAGCTAAGACAAAAATCTGTGAGCCAGAGGCTAAAAAACTGTGAGCTAGCCCACACTAACTCAGCTTAGAGGGAACACTGATGTCAAGATGTAAAAAAAACCAAAACAGCAATTTCTGTCTGCTTCTGTCACTGCTTGCCTCATCAGGGTAACTTACCTGTGGGGTAAACACCTTCTCCCCACCTGTAATGGTCCCGATCTGAATCAAACTGTGTGTGTCAGAGAATTCAGTTCCAAGTGGGGAACTTGCATTTGCTTGTCTGACAATCCTCACAGCTGACTTGGACCCACCCCGGAACTGCTGTATCATGTTCTTATGTCCTAAATGTGCAAAAGCTCTGTACTGGAAGTGGCAGACTGAATTCACACGTAATGAGGTCAAAGTTTAGAAACATCTCATTTCTACTGAGGAAATATCTTTTTGCTACTGAAGGGACCAAGTGATGGATCTGTCTCTTGTTAAAGTTCTTGTCACTTACGTTCTGTGGATTCAAACACTGCTGAAACACAGGCCTCTTGGTCAGC
>NW_015164439.1:10571-12037 GCF_001447785.1 Gekko japonicus | reverse complement strand
CCCAACAACAGCAAACGAGTTGATGGCCTTGGATACTAATTGAGTTCCATGTCAACAAAGCTGCTGTGTGGCGAACCAGTGCCGGCTGAGAGGATGCAAAGGTAGGAGACAGAGCCTTTGGATGTGGGGAAATCCTTTATTATACAGAAGACACGGTAGAAGTTCACGCATCTCCCCCAGCCAGAATGATTTACAACAGAGTGGGGAAAGGGCAACCGGCAAAGACTTGACTGTCGACATGAAAATGGTCTCCTCTCTTAAAAACAGGCTTGTGCTGCTGGAAGGCTGCCCGACTCTACCCACTCCTTCCTACCATGACACGCCTACACCAAGCGGTGGCTGACAACTTTTGTTTGGACATATTGTACAAAAACACCAGGTTCAATGGCTTTAGGCAGAAATTAAGGCAGACCCAACACCTTCCTTAGTCCCTACAAATGTTAAATCGTTTGACATGACACGCCTACACCAAGCGGTGGCTGACAACTTTTGTTTGGACATATTGTACAAAAACACCAGGTTCAATGGCTTTAGGCAGAAATTAAGGCAGACCCAACACCTTCCTTAGTCCCTACAAATGTTAAATCGTTTGACAAACTACATACTTCTTGCATTCAGTGAACCTTTAAGCCATTCTTTGTAATTTCCCCTCCTTTCCCTGTATTATGTATATATTTCTTCCGGCTGAGGTTTCAGTTCATGCATCTGACCAAATGGGCTCTAGCCCACGAAAGCTTACACTTCCAGAACTATGCTAGTCTTTAAGGTGCCACAGGGTTCTTTTCTGGTTTTGCTAGAAAGAGAAGTTGGGCATACAGGCAGCATTCACGTGACTCAGCTATACATCACATTCATATTGCTGCCGGAGGATTTCCTAGACAACTCCCTTCTGTGAGACCTACATAATGAAAGCCAATGATGTCTTCTCCCATTGCCGCACACGAGGGGAGGGGGCAAAGACAGCCATGCAGCCCTCGGGAGACCGGCAGGTCACTAGGATTTCGGTCTCACACAGCCAGCAGCAAACGTATTAACTGGAACAAAAGGACTACCTTTATCTCACCCCAAACACACACATGTGCCAACAGTGCCAGCACAACATCTTCACTCCAGTGCGGCAAGACGGGAGAGTCGGGAGGAGAGAGTCAGGTGCAGACCCCTCTTGTGAGTCAAATAAGACTTTATTACATGCAGCAGCCTGAACAGCCCAGACCAGCCTGAGCTCGTTGACCCTGGGTAGTACCTGAATGGGGGACCGCCAGGGTTGCTATGCAGAGGAAGACCATGGCAAATCACCTCTTGCCTTGAAAAACCTGACTTACTTTATTCCATCATCAACCATCCTCCTTGCACCCAAGAACTCCACTTGCCTCATTTGCAGATTTCTAGACTACGAAACAGGCACTGCAAAGAGTTAGCTCGGTTGTAGGACGACAGGATAAAAAGTGTGGTCCAAGTGGGCAAAC
>NW_015164439.1:0-4838 GCF_001447785.1 Gekko japonicus | reverse complement strand
AGCGTAACTAATACCGCATAACATCTCCTCCACTTCACTGCTATAACGTGCAGGTTGGGGCTTTCCATAATTGCTTGACAACGTCTTTCTCTCTCCCCGCCTTTACTAAGAGGGTGGCGGTGGTGACGGTGAACATCCAGCCTGAAGGAGAGTTCTAGCAACATCGCCACATATACTACCCAGGGAACTTTCACAAGAACCGTGTATGCTCCATACAACACACCTTTTAGGGACACAGTTACAAGCACAGCCACAGTGATCCAATCATAGCACAGCAATCCAAATTCTATGATCCTTTGGGCATACCCACAAGATTTCATGCGAGAGGAAGACTATTTTTTTTGCCTTGCCTGTCTGCAGGAATCCGAGGAGATGTGCCAAAGAAGCCCCTCTGGGCCTGAAGGGTCGTCATCACACGCAGTGGGCCGAAGCGTTGTCCGAGAGCCCAGAATCGTATGTATTCATACTGGTCCAGATTCACAGACACCTGTAGAAAGCAAGTGAGGCCTGGAATGAAAACACAGTGGCTTTGTAAATGAAGTGCAGCTCCCTCTAAGCCCTGGCTCACATATGGGGAAGAACGAGAATGAAGAGACCTGAAGAAATAGAATGGACTGCATGTACTACTACTTCAGGCTCCAATTGGAGAATCCCATTTTGGAACATTACACCTTTGTACATTAAGAACTCCCAGCAAACAGCACAGCAAGTAAAGAGGTGCAGCAGGGCCGTGAGAACCAAAGAGGACTGTGAGGTGCTCCAGAGGGATTTGTCAAGGCTGGTCTGGTTAGCATCAATGTGGCAAATGAGGTTCAATGTGGGCAAGTGCAAAGTGAAGCACATTGGAGCCAAAAATCCTAACTATAAATATACGTTGATGGGGTCCGAACTGGCCGTAACTAACTGGGAGAGAGATCTTGGAGTCGTGGTAGATAACTCACTGAAGATGTTAACTCACTGTGCAATTGCAATAAAAAAGGTAAATGCTATGCTGGGGATAGTACCATAATGGTGCAGCCTCATTTGAAATACTGTGTACCGTTCTGGTCACACCGCAAAAAAGATATTATAGCATTGGAAAAGATGCAAAAAAGGGCAACTAAAATGATTAAGGGGATGGAACACTTTCCCTATGAAGAAAGTTTAAAGAGGTTAGGGCTCTTTAGCTTGGAGAAATGACAACTGAGGGGTGACCTGAGAGAGGTTTACAAAATGTTGCATGGGGCAGAGAAGGTAGAAAAAGATGTACTTTTCTCCCTTTCTCACAATACAAGAACCCATGGGCACTCAATGAAACTGATGAGCAGTAGGCTTAGAACAGATAAAAGGAAATACTGCTTCACCCAAAGACTAATTAACACGTGGAATTCACTGCTGCAAGAAGTGGCGGCGGCTACAAGCATAGACAGCTTCAAGAGGGGATTAGATAAATATATGGAGCAGAGGTCCATCAGTGGCTAGCCTATTAGCCACAAGGTACAGATGGAACACCATGTCTAGGGCAATGCTCCCTCTAATCTGTGGAGTCCCGTGAGCAAAAATTCTTTCTAAGCTACCGGCATCAAAGTTGTGAACAGGTGATTTGGCTACTGCATTAATTAGTTTGCTCTGGAGCCATCCTTCCTGAGCTAAGACAAAAATGTGTGAGCTGGAGGCTAAAAAACTGTGAGCTAGCTCACACTAACACAGCTTAGCGGAAATACTAAGTCTGGGGCGGTGATGCTCTGTATTCTTTGTGCTTGGGGAGCAACAGTGGGAGGGCTTCTGAGGTCTGGCTCTGCTGGTGGACCTCCTGATGGCACCTGGGTTTCTGCCACTGTGTGACACAGAGTGTTGGACTGGGTGTGCTTGGTACTAGGTTTTCATTTGCACACCGTTTTCCCCCTCTCTTCCAAGCTTGAATCCATCACTGCATTCTACTCAGGATTCTGCCACCTCATTTCAGCCTTGTTTTCCTACTACGTGCATCGACCAGGCCCAAGGGGCATCCTGTGCCCATTGGCAATGTCATCAAAACTTCAGGGGACAAAACCTCAAGAGCTCAGAGGGCCCCAGACCTACTTTCAGGAATAAATAAGTCCTTGGGCTTTATGCACGTTAAACTCAGTAGATGACAGCAAGACCCTCCCCAGCCAAGGCAGCACCTGGACTTCGTCATAAGGGTGGTTGACCGCCAGGGCATATGCCAGCGTATCCTCCGACAAGCTGTTGAAGTTGGCCTGGTCCAGCAACGGTTCCAACCTGCCCAAAACTTCCTGCTCTTTCTTTAACCGTTCGGCGTCTGTCAAAGAGGACTCTTGCAGTGTATCCCGGTCCGGGTTAATTGGTTCATAGAGTGCCTGAGGAAGGGGAGGAGGAGAACGCAGCAGGATTAACTCAATTGTTGGTTTTAATGCTGATCATAATCCTCAGTCCCCAGGTTCGGCACCCTCCCCCCTCGTTTTTGCCCACCACCACTGAATGACCAATCTGTTTGAAACCAGGGCGAGGGTGTGTGCGTGTTCTTACCTTGAGCTGCTCTAGGACAGAGTGATAGTGGTGCAGAACAGAGGAGTCCACTTGAGAGACAAATGCCAGGAAAGAGACTCTTTCTGTGTGGCTGGAGGAGTAGAACTCCTATAGAAGGAAAGAGGCAAATAAGGCAGGTGTGGGTCTGAAGCAAGGGTTCATCAAGGAACCTCTTGTGCCGTGTCGAAGTACAGCTGTTTATAAAAAGACACCATGCAACGCTCAGATGTCACTACCTCTGGAGCAGCGCATGACTGGCTTTGCCCATTGTGATCGTTCCACTGCCCCTCTTCTCAACTCTCTCCTCCTCTTTGCAGTGTTCTTCATATTAGTCATGGACTGCATTGATATTTCGATTTAGGGTTTTGTATGTGTGTCTGCTTACACACGCAAGAAATTGCAAGTAGATAAATAGGTACCACTTCAGTGGGAAGGTAACAGCGTTCCATGCGCCTTGGCGTTTGGTCATGCCGGCCACATGACCACGGAAACGTCTTCGGACAGCGCTGGCTCTTCGGCTTTGAAACGGAGATGAGCACCGCAACCCTAGAGTCGGATTCGACTGGCTTTCGAGCAAGGGAACCTTTACCTTTTACTGCTTACACATGTGCATTTGATTAAACACATGCACACCAAATATACACTTGTAAAGGAAGTGACAAGCATAGACAAGAAGATAGTTTCTGTCACTGAATATTCTTCCTCTCCCAATCAAGACTGGTTCAAGTGTGTGAATGGTGGTCTCTCATAGTCTTGCATTCTGCCACATCTGTGACTAGTCTTGCTGTCTGCTGGAGTGCTGGCCATTATTACTTGATAAGGCTCCTAGGTCTTGAGCGAGAAACACAGAGACACCCCAGCTTTCCTAGTAATTAATGTGGCTTGGAATACATATCTATCATGTTTCAGTTTTGTATCTGCTCAGACAGTACCTTAACAATTTTGTGCACATATAAATGTATTTATTCACTTATACCTCACTTTTGCCCCCAATGGGGACCCAAAGTGGCCTACAGTATACTCACCATCTCCATTTTATCCTCATGACAGCCCTGAAAGCTAAGTTAGGCTGTGTGAGGGTGTGACTAGCCCAAGGTCACCCAGCAAGCTTCCATAGGAGACCATGGATTTGAACCTGGGTCTCCCATATTCTAGGAGTCTGATGTTCAAACCACTGTACTACACTGGCTCTCTGATGAGTGCAGCTCAAATGTTTTTACACATAAAATGGTGTTTTTCCCCATAGTTTGCTGTTGTGTACTTTGTGCCTCCCACAAAGGAAGATAAACCAGGAGTATAAATGTAATGAACACAGACTTCAAGCTTCCAGTCTTTACTTTTAAGTCTCTCCACCTTTCTACTCTAGTCAAGAGCTGGGGTGGCCAATTCTGTAAGAAACAAGTCTTGGAATGAAATAAAAGCATAAGAGAACTGTTTGCTGCATACTCCGGATATTGTAAGGCAGAAGAGCTATATCTTCAACCGCATTCTTAGATATCTGCTCCCGTTGGAACAATCTTTCAGAATGCTTAAACTTTAGTTCTGTTCCAATTTTTTATGGAGCGCTTAATTCACAGAGGGCCACCAGCTACCTCTATCTGCTTGTCAGCAAAATTACTTCAGGAAGACTCAGTGTGTGGTCTCTGACCCACCTTCTGAAGGTGGGGCTCTCTGGGCTTAGAGAGCCATACTGTATTCCACCCTGTCTCTCTGATTCATAAAGCACCACTATCCTTTCTGACATGAAAGAGTCGCTCGGGATGCACTGGATGCCATCTGCCATAATCCACTCCTACATTAAAAGAAAAATATGTGTTTCCAGTCCCTACAATATATAAAACGCTGAACACGACATAATCAAAACAGATCAATAGAATCTTGAACTGCACAGTGCAATCCTGGACGGTGATTGATTCTTAATTCCCAGCCGTCCTCCCTCCCTTTGTTCTGTACAAAGTCGCCTGTCATTGTCAGCCCTCTTTAACGCCAGGGAGAGAAAAACCAGAAAATTGGGGTGGGGAGCCCAGGCAAGCCCGATCTCATCAGATCTTGGAAGCTAAGCAGGGCCGACCTTGGCAAGTAATTGAAAGGTAGACTTCCAAGGAACACCAGGGCCGGAACGCAAAGGCAGGTAATATCAAAGCCACCTCTCTGAAACGTCCTTGCCCCACTAGGGGTTCCCAGAAGTCACCATCAGGCTCGCAAGCACATACACACACACAAGCACAACCACACAAATATACAAAAAAAATTGGGGTGGGGGGAGTTTTGGGGGGAATCGTTAAAAAATAATTTAAAACAAACCATGCTGTGTCAGAATTCCAAAGGTG
>NW_015164438.1:8239-11938 GCF_001447785.1 Gekko japonicus | reverse complement strand
CCCTTCCCTTAGCAATGTGCCCCCAACCAACCTACTTGCAGACCTGTGGATTGGAAGGGGGAAAATGGCCCTGAAAAAGAACCCTACCCTCACAAATGTAGGGGGGGAGGGAGAAGAATGAGCCATAATGGCACTTCTGCCATTAGTCCTTATGGCAAAATTTGGGGGGGGGTGGCAGTTTCACTGTTTTACAACTAAATGAAACCAAAATTGTAGGTGAGCTTATACTGCCTGACCACTAAAGACCACAAAGTTTCATGTGAATTGGACCAAGGAGTCCAGTTAGGGTTACCAGGTCCTTCCTGGCAATCAGCAGAGGAGCAGGCTTACCGGAAGCAGCAAGGAGGCCCATCTGTCATACAGTGACATGTCTGTCTCTGACCACATGACCCGGAAGTGACATTATCATATCTGGGACATCAGGGCAATCCTCAGATATTTGGGCAAAAACTCTATGGTAAATTTAACTTCTACCATACAGTTTTTGCCCAAATACCAGATCGTCACCCCAATGTCCTGGATATGATGACATCACATCTGGGTCACATAGGCAGTGATGTAGGCACATTGCAGTGGGTCAGATGGATCACCATCTTTTTCAGGGTAAGTTCTCCCGTCAGCCAGCTGATCAGTGGGGGACCCCTATCTCCACCAGGGGGTCTGGCAACACTAGGTCCTATTCTATAGCCCTCTGAACAAGGTGCTCCCAGCCATCCTACTTGCAAAGGAAAAAAGACCCCATTCCCAAAAGCAGGGAGAGAAGGAGAAGGAGTGAGCCAGGCCCTGCCCGTAGTTTGCATTGTCTTGGAGATACCTTCCCCAGGTCACTGCCCAAGAAATTCAGAGGATCAAACAAAAACAAAATACCTGCTGCTGTTGAAGAAAAGCAACCTAACAGGAAAAAAAACCTGTATGGATTTTCCAGGTGTATATATTTGTGTGTTGTGTAATGCCTAAAATTTATGTAACTATTCTGCAAAACCATAGTAATGATCCAAAACAGCAATTTTTGTATATGTTTTCAGCTTGGGAATTCTGGAATGCACAAGCCTATATCACACAAACAGATATAAGCCCTGTACATAACTTCCAACTGAGCCCAGTATCAGAATGTTCCAAACTTAAATTCCTTTGTGGAGATTTCTATTTCTTTCCAGAAATTATTTTCACACAACAATAACTGCTTCTCTAGTCCTCATGAAAGTAGGCATCAGAATAACTCTATACCACACTGTGTTAACCCTAAGAACAATGCTGGTTGTTTCCATGTGGGGATTTTCTCCTAGGCAGCATGCAGCATGCCTGCACTTTATTTGGGAACTTCCATAGTGTACTATGCCCTTTGGAGCATACCTCAACAGGCTCCCAGGGCTTTCCCTTTTAAGCCAGAGCAAAGAAAAACCTTCTTTGCTTTGACTTAAAGGAAAATCAGCATGCTGTCTGTAGGCACAGCCTCTGAAATCTGGGGTTGGGAACTTACCACTGGGAACTTAGTGCTGCCTTCAAAATGCTCCAGGATTTCCCTCATTTTAGCTCTTTTACAGAGCTTTTAAAAAAAATAAACCCAGCTCCACACTGCTTCAGTTGTGAGCCATGGCTCAACTATTGGCAGACAAATATGAAAAAACAACCATGGAATAAATCACTTATAATCTGTTGACTAATGTTTCCAATTCTATTTTTATACAATAATCAAAGAACAATGTCAAAAAGACAATGCAAAAGACTTTCAAATACGTGTAGAATGCAACCAAACAGTGATAGAAATCAAATTAACAAGATCAATTTATAAACATATACAGAAATATTATGAAAAGTGCTAGAAGTTATGGCTGAATAGACCCGAGTTGGAACTGACAAGAGCTTAGGTTGCATCTCATGTCAGAAAGTCATCTTCCTCAAATTCAGCTTTAGAAATTCAGCTCCAGGGGGTGCGCGGCGTTGGGGGAGTATGGTGGACGCCTGATCGCTATGCTCTCATCTTCCGATTCCCTCATAGTGAAAAAGGTCAAACCCGAACATTGCTTTCCCCTCCCAGATAATGCCTAAAGTGGGGGGGAAACCATTACCATCCCCCCCAAAAAAATAAAATCTTTACCGGAATATTTAGTTTCTTCAGAAAAGAAAGAGGTGTGGACATCGAAGAGGGTAATGGAAACTAAAATGGTGGAGGCTGCAAAACTGAACCCACAAACCATCTCTGACACACTTTTAACCATGGGGACTTTTAACATGACAATGGCAAGGCTTGAAAGAACGCTAATGGACTCTCTCTCTCGATTATGTTAGACCTGGTGAAAACACAATTAGAGGAAATCAAAGGCTCAATGAAAAAAACCCTCTCAGGTAGTGGAGAGCACTCTAGCAATGACAAATCTGCTACAGAAAGATATACAAAGCCTGCAGTCCACTAACTCGCAAATAAAGAAGAAAATGATGGTACTGGACATTAAGAAATACAATCTTAAACTGTGAGGCTTCGAGGAGCAACCAGAGACAACAACTGACCTGGGCTGCTTCATATCATCTTGGCTTGCTAACGTGTTGAACCTAGAGGAGGGTATAGCACTGGTAATAATGAATGCATATCATAAGAGGGTGCCTAATAACCCTGCCAGAAAAAAACCCTAGAGATATAATTGTAACATTTGGAGATCTCCGCACGAAGAAGAAAATCCTGGAGGAGGCAAGACTAAGAGGTCTTTAAAATATCAAGAAGAAGAAGAAGAAGGAGAGATTTGATTTATACCCCGCTCTTCACTACCCAAAGGTGTCTCAGAGTGGCTTACAAACTCCTTCCCCTTCCCCTCCCCACAACAGACACCCTGTGAAGTAGGTGGGGCTGAGAGAGCTCTTGACAGAAACGGCTCTTTTTCAAGAACAGCTGTTATCAGAGCTATGGCTTGCCCAAGGTCATCCAGCCAGGTGCAAGTAAAGGAGTGGGGTTTCAAACCTGGTTCTCCCAGATTGGAGTCCACACACTTAACCATTACACCAAACTGGCTCAAGGCAAGCAGATTCAAGGGTTCCCTGACATCCTGGCAGAAGTGATCCAATTAAGACAGGAATTAAAACCCATTACCTTCAACCTCCAGGTGGCGAAAATGAACTACAGATGGATCACTCCTGCCAGAATCTGGTTCTTTCACTAGGGCAAAAGATATGAAATCTTTGATGTAGAATCAGGCAGAATGGCTTTAAAGGCTCTTCGACTGGATCACAATCTTAACCAAGAACTGGAGTGGTACTCTAACAAAAGAAAGCTTCATTTACTTTACTTGCCAAGTCAAGAACAAGAAGCACGCCCATACCTTGATCCAGAGATGGAGGAGAACTAACCTGGTGTGGGGAGAAGCCAAATAAGCAATGGTTGCCAGCAGTTTGACCTTGTTTTATTTGAATTAATGCGTATATTGTATTGTTAAGTTTTTATTTTAATGTATCCAATCTTATTCAGAGGGAGAGGGGAATGGGTTGGGAGGGGTCTTGGTGTCCCGGTGGTGTTGACTACTCGAAAGTGAAGACAGAGGTCTTCGGGCTCCTCTGCTATTGCGGTAGGGGGGCCACTGGGTGGAGTAGTAAGTAATTCTATTTGCTCTGAGAGAGTGCATAGTCTAGTGTATTACAAATTTAAGGCTTTAAGGTTCAGTATTTAATTTTTTTCCTGGTTACGGTTTTGGGGGTAGGGGGGGTTGGGGG
>NW_015164438.1:0-1632 GCF_001447785.1 Gekko japonicus | reverse complement strand
CAGTAAAGCACCCTGTTTCACACACACACACACACACACACACACACACACACACACACACACACACTTGAGCTCAGTCTGCAGAATATATTTTGCTGCTAACCTTAACATTTTAAAGCAAACAGCTAGAAGGCTTTTGGTTAAGTTTTTTTCTCTCTTCAAAACAACCACTTTGTCCAATGCCCTTGTCCAGGACATTTCTGTTCAGCGCTAACCTCTTTGTTCTGCTACTGCTGCATTTCTGCTGGTGCTGCAATTGCATTAGCATAGTTTGTGAAGCACTTCAAAATCTTTCAGGATGAAAGGCTCTATATAAATGTAAAATATTATTAGATAAGTTAAACAGTAAACACTTTATTGATTCAATGCCTCACAAAATCTTTGAACAATTACTGCAAATAGTGTTGGATCTGAGCCCCATCACGGGAATTGAAATCTGGATGGAGGCTTGTAAACAAAAAGTAATGATAAATGGCAGTTTATGTGGATATGCAAACAGGCCTTCCACCAAAAAGAGCTGGTGCACAATCAAAACTTCAGCCTTGTATCCTAGTAACTTTAGCTAGGATAACCAGTGTCATGGAGAGCAGGGTTCCTAGTACCTATTTCAGTTGCATTAAAAAGTCGGGATACTGAAAACTTCATGGTGAGCATTTTCAGCAGGCAAACATATCATTTCTGAGTGCCACAATTACTCATGAACTGAGTCTCTCTTTCCTTGTCTCTCTGACTTAAACAGTGTCCAAACAACTTTGTGGCTGTACTATAAATGTGATGGTGGACGTTCATTTCCTTCTGCCTTGTGGCTGCTTTTGCACGTGTTCAGTAGGTGAAACCAATTCACCTCCAGAGTAATTGATCCAGAGGAGTCAGCTATGTTAGTCTGTTGCTGCAAAATAGTAAAAAGCCCAGTAGTGCCTTTAAGACTAACAAACTTTATTGTAGCATAAGCTTTCGAGAAACACAGCTTTCTTTGTCAGATGCTTCTGACGGAGAGAGCTGTTTCTTGAAAGAGTAATGATGGCTGAGTCAGGCAATTAAGTGATGTGGGTAGGGGACTACAACTCCCATAAGGCTATGAAAAAATGCACCAAATAACATTGATATCAAAGACTTTGGTGGACACTAGACATGAATTCTTTTTTTTAAGTGTTTATAAATAAATGACTTACTGTTTTGCTCATTCTTTATTTACACAATCCATGGCGCAGTGTGCTGAGAAGTCAGGTCATTGGGGAACCCGGGATATCTACTGGGCTGTGTGAGAATGTTCAAACACAAAATACTTCCAACAGCACCGTATTGTTTGAACACTGCTTGAATTGCTCATGAACAGTTGAAATGCCCAATAAAAACATCAGCTCCCTGCTCAAGGCTCATGTATAGAATGTGATCCCAACTGGGGGGTGTTTGAGCATTCCCCAAAAAGAGTGGATTTTGTTAGGTGCAACATGACATTAGGGTGAGAAAATCTAAACTACACGAATTCACATGAACTGAACCTATCTTCACCAAACTAGGGAAATAGTAGTATAGGAGAGGAAAGTCTAGATTCCATTTGTGAGATTGCTCTTTGATACAAAGTGATTTCACCACAGCATTTTCGTGTGCAGATCTTTAATACTTTTTGGT
>NW_015164437.1:5035-12230 GCF_001447785.1 Gekko japonicus | reverse complement strand
CAGGAAAAACTAGTGTGCCTGCAGAATGACTGTCTTATTTCAGCATGAATGCAAAAATGCGGGAGAATACGGAAGTGCTTGTTAATTGGAATTTTATGAGGCTTGCTTGGAAGCTCCGTTGAAAAAGGCAGGGGAGGATAGAAAAGCGAATGGGAAATTTTATGGAATCTACAAAATATAGTTGCCAGTTTTATCTTTGTAATGTATTCAGCCTGACATGCCCGGACTTGCCCGGGCTGGCCAGGCTCAAACCTTCATAGCTTCATGCCGCAAGACAAAGGACCACTAGGATCCTAGCCAGGCCCAATGACAGGGCTAGGTCCCAGCTGGAAGGCCAATAGGTCTCTCGGTTACTGTAAATAGCCTATCAGGAGGGGGGTGTGTGTGTTTAGGTGAGTTGGTGGCGGGTTTTCTGAATGAATATAAGCCGGCCTGTGAGCCGGCCAGTTGTCTTTGTTCTGAACTAAATAAAGATATGCTTAGCTGAAATCACTCTCCATCTGCATACTTTTCAATCTTTGAATCATGAGCATTGCCCAAGCCACCATTTCAGAAAGATAAATAAATGCTAGAGTTAAAAGGAAGTACTTGTAGGGACTCAGGACAACAAAAGAGTAGATTCATGCTTAAGTGTTTTTGCTTTACGCTGGCCTTTTGATATGTGGATCCCATGAGAGGAACCTCTACTGCAACAAACCGAGGAAGGGTGTTCAGCTCAGTGGACCCAAACATGGCCCTTTTTTACAAGACCAGGGAAATGCTGATTGCCACTTTGGGGTCTGGAAGCATTTTTTCTCCAGGCCAGTTTGGCCAGGGATCCTGGAGGTTTTTTGTCATCTTCTGGGCATGAAACAGCGGTCACTGGGAGTGTGGAGGGAGAGGCGTTTGTGAATTTCCTACCTTGTGCAGGGGGTTGGACTAGAAGACGCTGGGGGTCCCTTCCAACTCTATGATTCTATGCCTCTATGGTAAGTGACATGGCTACATCCACAGATAACTCATAGCCAGCCAGCACCCTGCATCAGCCCCCCACCTGAATCTGCACAGTTGTTGGCTACCAGGCAGGCCATTTTGCAGCAAAGTTTGCTTCTAGAAGGTGCACCTTTAGGTGGGCTGCAGGCTTTGAGGCAAGGACTACCATGCGAAGATGCAGCCCGTGTTTCCTCTGAATCAGAACTGGAATCCCAGTGAATTTCTGTGCCTGAGAGTGCAAGAGGAAGAAGGAAGACTAAGAGCCTTTCCTCCTCCCCCTCCTCGGAATGAATCTCTGCTTCTTGAAGGAGGCCAGCCCCCAAAGGGGTGGGTCATGCAGAGAAGCAGCAGGGAGCTTCCTCTGCAGGAGCACAACTTTGGCCTCACAGGAGCCTTTGATCGGCAGAGCTGGTCGTGAAGAGCCACACCCTCGCTGAGCTCTTTAAAAGGTTATGTTGGTTCTGATGTATGAACACGCCAAAGAGACATGGACTATTAAATGACTGCTTTTTCTTCTACCAGTGAGTGGTGGCTTTTCTTTATGAAATCATTTATATCTCATAAATGCACCATTTGTTGGAGTATGAATGACAAAAGGCTCTCTTGATGTGTACAGAGCAGCCCACAGATGACCTGTGGTCCGTCCAAGGACTGGACCTGCTGTAGCGGCGGTGGCAGAGGCCACCTCTGCCTCCCTCCCTCCCTGCCATCCCCCCCTCCACCTGCATCCCGTCCGAAAGTAGAGATTCAGCTCCTTGGCTGCTGCTTCTGGATGAGAGGGAAGTGGGAGGTCCTGACTGACCCTCCTCCTCGGTAGTCGAAGTGAGGGGGAGTCACTCTTTGCAATGCCTGCTCTTATTTCACCAAGACTGAGTACAAAACTGGGGAAGGGCAATTACTAAGAGCATGTCTGATCATCCAGTACTCAAGACTCCATGGAGGCATGGTGAGAAGTTAAGACTCCTGAGCAGTTCTTCTCTCTCTGCACTTGGGAGTGGGGCAGATGGCCCCCACATCGCACGAGCATCTGCTGCCTCAGATACTGTGGACTGCGGGGGGGATGGATGGACGGACATCCTACCACTGAGTGAGGATCCCTCCCAACAGAATGACGAAGACGGCATGAAGCTGCCTTAGGCTGGATCAGGCCATCTGTGCCTCTGGCCCGGGAGTGCCTGCTCTGACTGGTGGCCTGGACACGGGGCCTTCTGCATGCAAAGCCTGTGCTCTGCCACGGAGCTGTGGACTGGATTCCCGCAATGGGTTTTTACCACTGCATGGCAGAGGCCAGCCTTTGTGAGGACACTCACCGCGCAGCCATCGACGACAGCCCTGATGAAGGGGTTGTTGTCATAGGACATCTCTTCGTCGTTGGAGCCCAGGAAGCGGATGGCCCTGTCGTGGTTGCCTGTGGAGTCGTCACGCCACGCCACTGACTGGAAGCAGCTGTAGGTGACGTTCTGGTGGGCAGAAGCACTCAAGAGCCTCAGGAACGTCATCTGCACCACTCCAATGGGGTTGCCCTCCGAATCGACGTAGGAGAGCTGCGTGGGACGGAGAGAAGAACGAGGAGAGAGCAGAGAATTCAGCCCAGCAACCTGGGCTAAGGAAAGGTATGTGGCAGGGGGACCCCCTTCCCAAAGCCTTTTGCCTCGTTACAGAAGACATTTCTCGACACACTTGAGCTCTAAGGAGGTGTCTTCCACAGACTCAGGTGCTCAAATAGCCAGCTTCTAGACCACATTTCTACATATTGTACAAAATCTAAAGTTGGAGAAAATACCACTAAATAAAGCATAGAGATAAAAATATAGTCACAGAAATCTGCAAGCATGATTATCCCATTCAGGAGAGAAGAACATAAGAACATAAGAGAAGCCAATGCTGGATCAGGCCAATGGCCCATCCAGTCCAACACTCTGGGTCACACAGTGGCCAAAAATACCAGATGCCATCAGGAGGTCCACCAGTGGGGCCAGGACACTAGGAGCCCTCCCACTGTTGCCCCCCCCGGCACCAAGAATAGAGTGCATCACCTGCCCCAGCCTGCAAGTTCCTATCTATACCTTGTGGCTACTGATGGACTTCTGCTCCATATGCTTATCTAATTCCCTCTTGAAGCTTGTCCATGCTTGTAGCTGCCACCACCTCCTGTGGCAGTGAATTCCATGTGTTAATCACTCTTTGGGTGAAGAAGTACTTCCTTTCATCTGTTCTAACCCGATTGCTCAGCAATTTCATGGAGTGCCCACGAGTTCTTGTATTGTGAGAAAGGGAGAAAAGTACTTCTTTCTCTAACTGCTCTATCCCATGCATAAACTTATAAACCTCGATCATATCATCCCTCAGCCCTTAAAGAGCCCCAAGCGTTTTAACCTTTCTTCATAGGGAAAGTGTTTCAATCCTTTGATCATTCTAGTTCTCCTTTTCTGCACTTTTTTCAATGCTATAATATCCTTTTTGAGGTGTGATGACCAGAACTGTACACAGTACTCAAAATGAGGTCGCACCATCGATTTATACAGGGGCATTATGATACTGGTTGATTTGTTTTCAGTTCCCTTCCTAATAATCCCCAGCATAGCGTTGGCCTTTTTTAAATTGCAGTTGCACACTGTCTAGACATTTTCATTGAGTTATCTACTACGATTCCAAGATGTCTCTCTTGGTCAGTCTCTGCCAATTTGGACCCCATCAATGTATATTTAGGATTTTTGTCTCCAATGTGCATCACTTTGCACTTGGCCATACTGAACCCCATTTGCCACGTTGACGCCCACTTGCCCATCCTCGACAGATCCCTTTGGAGTGCCTCACAATCCTCCCTGGTTCTCACCACCCTGAACAACTTCGTGTCATCCACAAATTTAGCCACTTCACTGTTTACTCCCAACTCCAAATCATTAGTAAACAAGCTAAAAAGCATAGGACTGAGTACTGATCCCTGTGGTACCCCACTGCTTACCACCCTCCACTGAGAAAATTTCCCATTTATACTCACTCTCTGTTTCCTATTCATTAGCCAGTTTTTGATCCACAAGAGGACTGTTCTTGATTCACAAGCTGCTGACTAACCATCAGTTAGAACTAAGAAGACCTTTGGAAACAAACTAAAGCCTGGGGTAGATTACAACACAGTGTTCTGTGCACCTTGGCATTTAGTCCTGCTGGCCACATGACCACGGAAATGTCTTCGGGCAGCGCTGGCTCTTCTGCTTGGAAATGGAGATGAGCACCACCCCCTAGAGTCACATTTGACTAGTTTTTGAGCAAGGGGAACCTTTACCTTTACCTAGATTACAACACAAGGTGCCTGCAGCCCTGCCCAGTCTTCTCTGGCATGATTTCCCACAACTGCGGTGCCATCTTTTGGAAAGAGCAGGGTCTTTTCCACAAAGAGACTGAAAGGAGACCTCTAAGTGCTGTCAGCTGCTTGGTCCCCTACTCTCCTCAGAGGGAAGCTCCCACCCTGATAAGACAGCTGCCACTTTCACAAGAACCAGGCTGAGGGGCACAGAACAGGCTGCAAATAAATTGCGGAGATTCACAATCACCCGGGCAACAAGACAACACATAGGGAAGGAAGAGTATGCCAACCAGATGCCTGGATACGCCCCCTTTTTCTCCTTGTGAGTTCAGTATGACTGACCAAGTCTTGGCAAGAAGAAGAGGCAAGACGACAGACAAAGAGGGGGACCAGAACCTAGAAGAGCCTGGCGGCCTAACTGGACAGTGCCTGTTTGCAGGTGCTCGCTGCTGCAAAGGCTTTCCTTGGGCGGGGCTGACTGACAGTGGGGAGCCCCAAGCAGAGTGGCTGGCTTTGGACTCAGCGGGCCTTGAGAGAAGCTCATTTCGGACTCTAGCAGGCACCCCTCTTCTAGGGGTGTGCACAAGTCTTATACTAACTTTTTTAGTTTCCCTTGAAATTCCTCCGATGTAGAAGACAGTTCACTTTTTTTACTTTAATTTGAATAGTAGGTTTCCTCCCGAAGTGCCATCAAAGTTCAACCTTTGAGGTAAATTTGGAGATTCCCATTTAGGAGAGAGATTTGAAGGAAGAGAAACCTGCTAAAATTAGGGGGAGGGGGAACCCCTGCAGGTGAGGCTGCCGGGTCCACTGGAGATGATGGGTGTGGGGGGGGGGGTTTGGGGGGCATTCCGGGAGCTGGAAGTGCTGCCCCTGACGTGCCGATGTTGCCACAAGTGGCATTGCGCACCAGGCCCACCTCACCCAGGAGTGACATAGGCACGTCGGGGGCAACGCTATGGTAGAATCACTCTCAAACCATGGAGTTTTGCCCAAGAACCAGAGTGCTGTCCCCCAACGTCACTGGCGTGCCTGCGCAACTTTGGGGCAACACTGCTATTGGGGGGGGATTTCCTCCCTCTGGCCAGCTGGCCGGCAGTAGAAAGGAGCCCCCCAAACCAGGCAGCCCTAATGCAGGGAAGCTTTGGCATATTTCTGGGGGCCAGAAGCCAAATCCTGGAGGAAAAGGAAGGGGGTTGGGGGGGGGGGATTGGGTGAGGGTTCCTGAAACAGCACCACTAATTGCTGCAGCCACACGTGCAAACACAACAAAAGCAGGGTCATCACCAATTTAGACCCTGTTAGGGCTACACTGTTTAGTTAATCGGATTAATTGATGAAATAATTTCTGTCTGATTAATCAAGGGTAACTTTATAAATCAGGCAACGTTTTTAAAATTAAAAGTTGCTATTATAAATATTGTTTATTTTGGAAAGCATAATGAAGGAAAGAAATCACAGAAACACCCATGGAAAAGAAAAGGTGACAGTTGCTGCAGTGAGGCCTTACAAAAACTGGCAGGTACCGCCTTCCTCCCCCCCCCCCAGATTGAACCCATGCAAGCAGAGAAAACTGCCCAGCAGGCCTGATCCACGCCATCAGCTGCCAACTGGCGATCCTTGTTTGTGGCTGATCCTGGTGTCCATTTGGCTCACTTGCTCCAATCAAAACATGCTGCCACAGCCCTTCTGAAAATGTACATCAACAGCACATGATCCCATGAAGCTGCTGCCTGCTGCCGAATCAGACTCCTTGGGTGGGGTCCGTCAAGGCCAGCGTCACCGACCAAGACTGGCAGCGGCTCCCCATCTTTCACAGAAAACAGTAAGGACCTGGGAGGCCCAACTTCCATCCCTGTGAGCCCTGGGCTATCTGTACAATGTCCCTAATGTTAAAAAAGTAAAAGAGAACTTGAATTCCACATTTCAAATTGAAGTCAGCTCCGGACATCCCCAAAAGGAACTCACCTGTGTGCCACCCAACCAACTCCTCCAAGGCAGTGCGGCCCAGCTGGCCACAGAGTCACAACTCTGGCTGGGAAGAAGGGGCTGGGCTCCCTAGCCCATAGAGTGACACGCCACACCAGCAACACTGGACTTGGAGGAAAAACCACAGGGGATACGGAGGCCCCTCCCCAGTTCGGGCATTGAGGGAAACCAAAAGAGCTTTATTAAGACTTGTGTGGAATTTTGCCGCCCCAAACTGCTAGGTCACCTGTAGGCTGTCTGCTAGATGCTGGTACCAAATTCCAAGGCAAGAAGCAACACTGATGCTGAGCGAGGTGGGGAAAGCAGCCAGGAAAAAGAGGGAGGAGAACCTCTGATGCATGTAGCATAACGAACACGAACCCCCCCCTCCCCCCCAGCACAACACAGGGAGTGGCCTGTGACCACCAGAGAGCCAAGAATGAAGACAAACGGGAAAGATGACATGTGGTGGGCCCTGAAATGACAACTTAGTTCAGTGTTGCAAGGCTGAAGAGATCCTAAGCTCGCTCTGCTGGGGAGGAAGGCAGCTCTTGGCAGCCCGCTTGGTGACAGCCCGAAAGCAGCCACGGCTGCCCTGGGTACGAGGGCCGAGCCTTCAGCGTGAGATGGCGCAGGGGTGGGGATGACAGGGCTGCGTTAAGAGAACACCCGTGAAGGTGGAGGTTTGCTAGCAAAACAAAAGTTCAAAGAGATTTTCAAAAGCCCTCCATGGAGAAAGACTTCAAACCAAAAGGCTCATTTATTTTTAAGCGGCCCCAGAGGCTCTGAGTGACATGCTGAAGGACACGGCCCCCCGTGGGGAGGGAGCTCCAGAGGGCGCAGACCTGTCTTCTCACTCTCCTGAACAACTGGTTCTCTGGGAACGTCCCCGCAAGCCGTGGGGGCCAAAACCAGGCGGCCTCCCTGCTGGGGGCATGCACGGACGCA
>NW_015164437.1:0-4993 GCF_001447785.1 Gekko japonicus | reverse complement strand
GAGCCCTCTCCGGGGAGGAGCTGGATCTGGCCACCGGGGGGAGTTCTGCAGCTGAGGGGGTGTGGACGATCTCTCCGATATCACATGTTTTGTCTACTCACGGGAAAGAAGGACCTCCTCAGGCACTGCAGCCTTTCCTTCCCAGCCTGCTGACTCCCAAGATTTCTGGATGCAGTGCCCTCACGTGTCAGCACTGCTTCACAAACAACCATCACTGCTGCTTTTCCAGAATGAAAGCCAACACACTCAGGAAGCATAACACGGCGGTGCACAGACACTGCCCGGCAACACTGAGCAGCAACTGCACTTCTGTCTCCTGGTACACTTTGCAGGACATGCACCAAGTGGCACCTGACCTCCACGTGCTCCTCTGGTTGGGCCACAGTCTGCCCCCTGTGACCAGAGACTGTGCTGTCCAAGAAGGCCTTCTCGTGCCATTGCTGGATCATAAAGCCCTGCACGGGGATCCAGCCCGGCAGCGCGGACGCCTGCCAGTTTCTTGACTGAGTTGGGGATGTCAGAACCAGGCTGCTGGACCAGATCAAGGTCCCATCCAGCCCCACATTCTGCTTTCCAGGCACAGGCCCTCTGCTCAGCTCCGTGACTCAGCCTGGAGGCAACGGCTTCACCTTCGTCATGACCACATGAGAAAGACGCACCACAGGGCTGGTTTCTCATCAGCCACGTACTCAAAGGGCTTATTAGTCTGGCATGCAGGATGCGAACAGGTTTCTGGCCATAGCCAAGAAGCAGGAGTGGCTGATGTGCTCCAGTCTGGAGGCGGGGAGAGTCAAAAGCAAAGCCCCTTGCCAAGGAACCCCATTTGAAATGGCCATGCCACGTGCCAGGCTGCTCTTTGGGCCAACGGGCCATTTTACTCCGCAAAACAAGGGTCATTTCCTGCGGGAGCGCACAGGAGCGGAGCTCCGGCAGTAAGGAGTGAAGTGTCAAGAATCAAGAATAGCGGTACCCCTGGATATTATAGCTGTCTTTTAAGGGGCAGTTGTTTGGAGCTCTCTCACCCCACCTAATCCAGGGGCTGGGCGGGGAGTCTGTACGCCGCTCTGAGACGTTGAGTGAAGTGTCAAGAATCAAGAATAGCGGTACCCCTGGATATTATAGCTGTCTTTTAAGGGGCAGTTGTTTGGAGCTCTCTCACCCCACCTAATCCAGGGGCTGGGCGGGGAGTCTGTACGCCGCTCTGAGACGTTGAGTGAAGTGTCAAGAATCAAGAATAGCGGTACCCCTGGATATTATAGCTGTCTTTTAAGGGGCAGTTGTTTGGAGCTCTCTCACCCCACCTAATCCAGGGGCTGGGCGGGGAGTCTGTACGCCGCTCTGAGACGTTGAGTGAAGTGTCAAGAATCAAGAATAGCGGTACCCCTGGATATTATAGCTGTCTTTTAAGGGGCAGTTGTTTGGAGCTCTCTCACCCCACCTAATCCAGGGGCTGGGCGGGGAGTCTGTACGCCGCTCTGAGACGTTGAGTGAAGTGTCAAGAATCAAGAATAGCGGTACCCCTGGATATTATAGCTGTCTTTTAAGGGGCAGTTGTTTGGAGCTCTCTCACCCCACCTAATCCAGGGGCTGGGCGGGGAGTCTGTACGCCGCTCTGAGACGTTGAGTGAAGTGTCAAGAATCAAGAATAGCGGTACCCCTGGATATTATAGCTGTCTTTTAAGGGGCAGTTGTTTGGAGCTCTCTCACCCCACCTAATCCAGGGGCTGGGCGGGGAGTCTGTACGCCGCTCTGAGACGTTGAGTGAAGTGTCAAGAATCAAGAATAGCGGTACCCCTGGATATTATAGCTGTCTTTTAAGGGGCAGTTGTTTGGAGCTCTCTCACCCCACCTAATCCAGGGGCTGGGCGGGGAGTCTGTACGCCGCTCTGAGACGTTGAGTGAAGTGTCAAGAATCAAGAATAGCGGTACCCCTGGATATTATAGCTGTCTTTTAAGGGGCAGTTGTTTGGAGCTCTCTCACCCCACCTAATCCAGGGGCTGGGCGGGGAGTCTGTACGCCGCTCTGAGACGTTGAGTGAAGTGTCAAGAATCAAGAATAGCGGTACCCCTGGATATTATAGCTGTCTTTTAAGGGGCAGTTGTTTGGAGCTCTCTCACCCCACCTAATCCAGGGGCTGGGCGGGGAGTCTGTACGCCGCTCTGAGACGTTGAGTGAAGTGTCAAGAATCAAGAATAGCGGTACCCCTGGATATTATAGCTGTCTTTTAAGGGGCAGTTGTTTGGAGCTCTCTCACCCCACCTAATCCAGGGGCTGGGCGGGGAGTCTGTACGCCGCTCTGAGACGTTGAGTGAAGTGTCAAGAATCAAGAATAGCGGTACCCCTGGATATTATAGCTGTCTTTTAAGGGGCAGTTGTTTGGAGCTCTCTCACCCCACCTAATCCAGGGGCTGGGCGGGGAGTCTGTACGCCGCTCTGAGACGTTGAGTGAAGTGTCAAGAATCAAGAATAGCGGTACCCCTGGATATTATAGCTGTCTTTTAAGGGGCAGTTGTTTGGAGCTCTCTCACCCCACCTAATCCAGGGGCTGGGCGGGGAGTCTGTACGCCGCTCTGAGACGTTGAGTGAAGTGTCAAGAATCAAGAATAGCGGTACCCCTGGATATTATAGCTGTCTTTTAAGGGGCAGTTGTTTGGAGCTCTCTCACCCCACCTAATCCAGGGGCTGGGCGGGGAGTCTGTACGCCGCTCTGAGACGTTGAGTGAAGTGTCAAGAATCAAGAATAGCGGTACCCCTGGATATTATAGCTGTCTTTTAAGGGGCAGTTGTTTGGAGCTCTCTCACCCCACCTAATCCAGGGGCTGGGCGGGGAGTCTGTACGCCGCTCTGAGACGTTGAGTGAAGTGTCAAGAATCAAGAATAGCGGTACCCCTGGATATTATAGCTGTCTTTTAAGGGGCAGTTGTTTGGAGCTCTCTCACCCCACCTAATCCAGGGGCTGGGCGGGGAGTCTGTACGCCGCTCTGAGACGTTGAGTGAAGTGTCAAGAATCAAGAATAGCGGTACCCCTGGATATTATAGCTGTCTTTTAAGGGGCAGTTGTTTGGAGCTCTCTCACCCCACCTAATCCAGGGGCTGGGCGGGGAGTCTGTACGCCGCTCTGAGACGTTGAGTGAAGTGTCAAGAATCAAGAATAGCGGTACCCCTGGATATTATAGCTGTCTTTTAAGGGGCAGTTGTTTGGAGCTCTCTCACCCCACCTAATCCAGGGGCTGGGCGGGGAGTCTGTACGCCGCTCTGAGACGTTGAGTGAAGTGTCAAGAATCAAGAATAGCGGTACCCCTGGATATTATAGCTGTCTTTTAAGGGGCAGTTGTTTGGAGCTCTCTCACCCCACCTAATCCAGGGGCTGGGCGGGGAGTCTGTACGCCGCTCTGAGACGTTGAGTGAAGTGTCAAGAATCAAGAATAGCGGTACCCCTGGATATTATAGCTGTCTTTTAAGGGGCAGTTGTTTGGAGCTCTCTCACCCCACCTAATCCAGGGGGGTCTGCGCCTGGGCGGGGAGTCTGTACGCCGCTCTGAGACGCTGAGTGAAGTGCGGTGGATAGTGCTCCTCTTTTCTTCTTCGTTGTGTTGGCTTGGTTGCCTTGGAGTCTGTCCAGCTATGGCACCCCAAAAAGGGGGTGGGAAGTCAAAAGGCAAGCAGCCCACCCCCCACCCCAAGGCTCCTCCAAAGCGGCCTGCGCCGGCTCTCGCTTTTCCCGATGAGGACGATGCGGCTCAGCAGGCCATTCTTGAGCGGCTGTTCACTCTGGAGGAGGCAACAGGTGTTTCTGCCCCAGTGCCAGTTTTGACTCATTCTAAAGCAGCTAAGAAGCAGACTAGGCAGGCATCAAAAACTCAGTTTCAAGCTTCAGTGCAAACCCGCCTTTCTCTTTTGGAGGGTTGCACGGCAAAGCCCGGTGGAGCAGGTGATGGACAGAGAACAAGCAGTGCCATGTCTTCCGGTCGGAGCGACACTGCCCAGCGCTCGGGAAGCAAGGTGGCAACTGTATCTTCTGCGGCTTCGGGCCCGTCTAGTGAGTCCATCAATACCATCCAGGCGGTGCCTGCTTGGCCTTGGGGGCCTTGGGGTCCACCGCCGGCGTCAGCTTCAACAGCCTCATCTCAGTCCCCTCCGTCACAAGCGCCCCCCTCTTCTTCTCAGTACTGGCCATGGCCTTATGGACAGTTTCCACCTCCCCCTTAGGCAGGCGTCCCAGGGTACGACAGTTCCTGGGCAATGTTCCCTCTAAGCTGTGGAGTCTTGTGAGCAAAAATTCTACTTTGTGAGCTATTGGCATTAAAGTTGTGAGCCAGCGATTTGGCCGCTGCATACGTTAGTTTGCTCTGGAGCCATCCTTCCTGCCAAATCCCTACCTTCTGGCGACGCGGCATTGCCTTTGGGTGACCACCTGTTGCCGGCCACAAGAGCAAAGATATGTAAGGGCGAGTTTGCAGATGTCTTCTCCCTCCTCTATCGGGAGCGGGAGGAGAAGGACAAGGAGGACTTGGATGAAAAGGACAGAGAGACGCTTAGGAGGCGGAAGGTGGAGAGGACCTGGGCCAGTTGGCTGCCGGGGTTCTTCGTTTGTGCTGGGGTGTTAGCCCGGGCTCAGCCTTACCGTGCTGCCTCACCTAGCCAATACACAGATAGCATTTATAAGGCACATACGGGATTATGATGAGGAATTTCACATGCGGGCTGCCATCCAGCCCATGCTGCCCTGGGACCAAGTCCGCCCTCATCTGTGGTTGCAGGTAATGGCCCAAGCGAGGCCTAACACAGGTGACCGCTCTGACAGCGGGCACTTGGTCCAGCACCTTCCTGCTGCTTCCGGTCCCCGCAGTTCAACCCCGCCTGCTGTGTCGGGAGTTTGGCTCCCAAGGGGTCTGCGGCTGCAAAGCATGCCAGTATAAACATGGGTGTCCCTTGTGCGGGGGCTCCTCCTCCTTCACCAATTGTCACGGCGAGGGCAGAGGAAGCCAGGCG
>NW_015164436.1:8946-12092 GCF_001447785.1 Gekko japonicus | reverse complement strand
CACTAGGACCAGAAAGACCAATGTACAAACCCCCTCTTTGATGCAAAACTCTCTGGATTACCACTGGACACATCACACACTCTCAGAATAATGTACATCAAAGGGATATGAGGATAAATGGGGGGAGGGAGAATCTGAGCTTCTTGGAAGAGGGGAAGTATAAAAACTGAACAAACAAATCATTTTGCTCCACTGGGATTTAGCTACTTTTGGTTTACTGTTATGTGTTTTTGTTGTAATTTTAGTTTTCATTGACTGTCACTTTACTGAAATGCCCTTTGACTTCTGTTAAATAAACTGAACAAAGTAATCTAGGGGAAGTATGAGAATAAACAATTCAATGAAGAAATAATTAAAAAAAAACTTATTTCCAGAGAGAATTTGAGAACTGTGATTGAGTACAACAGCAGCCACCCCCTACTCCACAAATTTGATACACAACAGCTAGACAAATCAAGATGGAAAAATATTTAAATTATGCTAGCAAAAGATGGCAAATATACCATGTCCCAGTCTGGGGCTCATCCATGCTTCACATCCCACACTTAGCTTACCTAACATGACTGGCCTGCAGCACAACAGCTTTGACATAGACAAACAGACTCATCTTACACATGCAGGGGAGAAATTTTTCTTTGGAAAAATATAGCATTGGAAAATGTTCTACTATGGAAAGCTTCCTATGTCCGCTCCACACCTTGTGTCCACTCCATATCACTGGAAGTGACACTCCTATCATCTTGTGCTAAAAGGAGTGGGCATGTTCTATAGACACCTGTGGGGGGGGGCGCCGCAGATCTTCTTGGAAGTAAGCCAAGAACATAATGGATGCTGGGTCCTCCCTGTCTCTATATCAGATGGGTTTCTATGGGGGCAGAATGACAGCTGTGCCTCCAAATGGGCAGTGTTCTCTCAGTCAAAGAAACCACATTGCAGCCCTTCCACAGGGTACCCCTACTTTTCATATTACAAAAAAATCTCTTCTACTACAATTATCTATGCTGTTACACAACATGCCAATAAACACTAATTGTTTCAATTACTACCAACATCAGCTGCATTTCTATTCAGTGCCTTCCATTTCAGCTAAGCGTTTTACAGTTCTGCAGACATTAATTCCTGATTTCCTAAGGGTTATTAGATCTTTTGGCAAAATAAAATCTATGCAACAAAAATACATATGCATTAAGTAACTTGCAATTATGTAGCTTACAAATCATCAATCAAAAGGTCTGCAGGAGAGCGAGAATCTAAACTTAGTGCATTCACATCTACGTTTTAAACATTAGCAGTTTACATTAAAATTTAATAGTAAAAGAACGACATTTGGGGGGGAGGCATGTTTAGGGGAGGGGCCATGGCTCAGGGGAAGAGACCCTGCTTCGCATGCAGAAGGTCCCAGGTCCAATCCCTGGCTCTACAGTTAAAAAGGACCAGGCAGTAGGTGATGTGAAAGACCTCTAAGTGACAGCCTGGAGAGTTGCTGCCAGTCTGAATAGACAATACCAACCTTGATGGACCAAGGGTATGATTTAGCATAAGGCAACTTCATGTGTACTCTGCATAGTTTGCACTACCTCCATAATGTGGCTGAAATTACACTGCTCTTCCCTTCATCTCCAATAACAAGAAGAAAGTAGTAGCTAATCCACATTTCCTGGTACACCAACAATACACATTCTGCTCAACTATTTCTGCCCCAGAAAGCATAAAAAGTTCTCTCCACTGGAGACCTTTTGATTGTCTCCTTACAGGTTTCACCTCCAGCAGAATTTACCATTTGCATCTTCCTGCAATAATTAGATACCAATGGGGGGAAAACCCCACTGTTGAAGTGAAAATGGGGAGGGGGCACATCCAGCAACAGTTCTAGCAATAAACCTATTGTAAATTGCTAGTGTGAATGCATCTTGCAGAAGACCTACACAAACCTTGGAGACCTTGACTGCCCAACCCCCCAAAGCTAACATATGTAGGAAGCTAAAATCTGTAGCCTTTACTGCACCCTTTTGGCAAGAGCAAACATAAAGTGAGAAATCACATCACAGCCAGAGGATACCTCTTGGCTTCCTCCCTCTTTTGCAATTTGAATACATACATAACAGATTGAATTTTGAGCTGTGTTTCTTTCCAAATGTTTCAGGCAAACTACCCACTTCACTTTTTATGATGCCACATGCATGATTAATAGGGGTGTACCCAAAAATGGCATTTTTTCAGGTTCAGGTGTACTGAACCCAAAAAATATGGGTATTTCCCGATATTCCCAAATCCCAATATCGGTATGGTATTGGGATTTGGGAAATATTTGGGATTGCCGGATATTATTATTATTATTATTATTATTATTATTATTATTATTATTATTATTATTATTATTATTATTATTATTATTTTGCTCCATTATACCCTCTGGGGACCATTATAGTCAATGGTCCCCATAGGCTATAATGGAGAATTGATCCAGGGGTATCTGGAGCTTGGGGGGGGGCTGTTTTTTGAGACAGAGTCCCTGGGCCACCAATCTGACTTCCTCACATTTGGAAATCCACTGCATGTTGTCCACATTTATTTTTGATACCAGGAATCCAAACTACTTGTACTCATAGTGCTGTGTGAGAAAAGTCTATATGTATTTAAAACGAAGAGACTGAAAATAATTAACATTCACAATCTGTAATCACTCTTAACTGTGAATTGCTAAGATTTTGGTTAAAGGATTATGTGTTTAGCTGCAATGATTAGGGAAGGATGATAATTACAGCAATGGAACAATTAAGTTCCAAATAAAGTTCCAATGTAGCATAGTGCTACTGTTTTGACAGCCAGAAGTTTCTGTCTGTTTGTTTTTTTTTTAAGTTCATTCTCACAAGACATTCTGGTGGCCACTGGCTGAGATTAGCTTTAAAAGGCGAGTTGGTCAGATTCATAGAAGACAGATCATCAGTTCTTAATCAGGATAAATAAATAGAAACTTCAGGTTCACAGGCTGTACACCTTCGGATACCTGTTAGGGACATACAGTGGGGGAGGTCTGTTGTTTTCATGTCTTGTGCCTAGGCATCCTAGAAGCATCTGGTTGGCAATGGCCATTGTAAGGAGGACTACGTTGGCTGTTGCTTTGATCCGGGGGGGGGGGGGTTTCT
>NW_015164436.1:981-4433 GCF_001447785.1 Gekko japonicus | reverse complement strand
ATCAAGAAGACAAAAAGTGTAACTACTGGGGAATTATACAACTTTATGACAATAAAGAAACTGAAATTGTTCAAGATTTTCTATTCCTTGGCTCCATCAAACAAAATGGGGTCTGTAACCAAGAAATCAGAAGGAGACTAAGGCAGGGAAGGGCAGCCATGTGAAGAAAGCTGACAAAAAGAAAATTGATTCATTTGAAATGTGGTGTTGGATGAAATTTTTACAGATATCATGGACCGCCAAAAAGACAAATAAGTGAGTTTTTGATCAAATCAAGCCTGAACTTTCCTGAGAAGCTTCTTTCCTTTCTCTTGTACCCTTAGAAGCTCGTTGATTCACAAATCTTGAGCAGCAGAAAACGTTAAAAGGACTGAGACAAATCTAGCAATTTTGCAGTTGCTAGTGTGTTCTTGGGATCCTTATCACTGAGCAAAAGAGCCAGGGTTTCTGGAGTACAGGGGGACGACTTGTTGAATAGAGGCTTAATATAGTAATCCCTTATAATCTCAAAAAGTCTGCATTCCAGCAGGCCATGAAAGGATGTATCAATCCTGTTGAGGCCACAAGGGCAAATTCTGTCAGTGTAGGCCTATTCAAAAATTCCAGGGTTTCTTAAGTGGGGCAGGGGGCGATTGGTTGAATAAAGGCTTAATATAGTAATCCCCGCATAATCTAAAAAAAAAAACCCAACTGCATTCCAGCAGGGTGTGAAAGGATATATCAATCCTGTTGAGGCCACAAGGGCAAATTCTGTCAGTGTAGGCCTATTCAAAAATCTCCCTTGCAAAACCATTGTAGGTACAATGTTTAGTCTTGCAAACAAAAAGCTCTGTAATAATGTGGGATGGTAAGATAGTACATGGGGGGGGGGAGATTTTGGGTAAAAAAGACCAAAAATAGGGGCAAGATAGTTTGTGGGCTTGCAGAAGCAAACTACTATGGTCGATTTCCAGGACACACTTTTTGAACAGAGAAAATGCTTTGCCCATCTCAAAAATATCATCAATCGACATTCCAATTTCGGTTTCTCATCCAGGGCTTTCATCCAAGTTGATTTGTGGGTATCCCAGTTTAAAGCAGCTAACAAACCATCTTCAGCACAGAGGTGTTTTAATCTCAATTTTAAGGCAAACAGCCATGATCCTGCTTCCAAGGATATCTGTCCAAATTCTGCCTGTTATATGATGTTTGACACATAGCATGGAATATTCAATGTTTTCCTTAAGAACTTGGCTAATGGTTGATTTGATATTATCAGAGAGAGCTTTAATCCAAATAGCTGAACTGTAAAGAATGAGTGGAGTCACTTTCCCAAGAAGCTAAAATGACTAAACTGAGCTATTGAACTTTGGTCACATGATGAGAAGATGATTCCCTGGGAAAGACAATAATGCTAGGAAAAGTTGAAGGCAGCTGGAAAAGAAGAGCCAGCATGAGATGGACTGACTCAAAGGAAGCACACAGCCCAGTTTTCAAGACCTGAGCAAGACTGCTAACCACAGGATGTTTTGGAGGTCCTTAATTCATAGGGTTGCCATAAGTCAGACGTCACTTGACAGCATGTAACACACACAGTGGGTTGTGAAGTTCCTCCCCTTCCTCTCTGTACATCAATTCTACCACCATCCATTGAAGATACCAGATGCCCTCTTAAAGCATCACTTTCTAAAGTCATCACTGCACAGAATGCAGCCAAAGACATCACAAAGGACTGCAGCTAATACTATAAACGGCTAAAGACAACCATTCTATCACACATCTGCACTTGTGTGGTAGACTCCTCCTCAACACTTGGCAGAAAGGCACAGATGACTGAAGTAATTTGGTCATCTGCTCAAATGTCAAAAACAAACATCTGTTGCTGCAAACAGCTGCTCTCAAAAGCTTACTGCTTCTGATCTGCTGTAGCCCATCCTTAACCTCTGCACTAACCACTTTTTGTTTTAAGTATTAGATTTGCATCAATACTATCTCAGTGCTTTTTCCACATTCTTAAAGTCTGGCAGGAGAACTCTTCCATGGTGCCCTCTGCTGCTGCCGAATACCTGTATCCTCCTTCCCAAACTTTCAGTTCTGTTGTTACCACAAGTGGCCTATCTCATTGTTGGGGGAAATTAGATATGGGATAGAGCATGCCAGAGGGGTACCAGGGACCACACACCTATAGATACCAAGGTCCAGTTCAGTACAAAGAGTCCAGATTTAAAGCGTAATAAAATAGTTTTATTAAAGAATATTCCTGATTACAGTCACACTAAGCAGTCAAGAAAGAGTATGCAATCCAGAACTAAGAAATAAAACAGTGGTGATAGCAACGTTTAGGAGCAATTATGGGGATTATATAACCTGTCCCGATGTACAGACATCCATGAAGAGGATAGCACAAATGGCCAGCATTCCACACTATGGAGAAGGAGGCCCAAAGAAGTCACAGCCAACGTATGAACTCAATAATAGGCACCCTCAGAGTGCACACTGAGGCAGGGCTTGCCCTCTATTTTTACAGGAATTTGGGGGGTGGTCTCCCGGGCCAGAACTTGATGAGATTAATGGCCATTGATGGTCCTACCGGGGTAGACTGAATGGGTTTGATGACCGCTGAAGGTCCTACCAGGGTAGTTTGAATGGGTTCCCAGACTTAGACAGGGGGGAAATGGGTCTCAGGAATCAGGAAGGATCATTGATGAAATTAATGTTTGATCAATTTATCTCAGCATCCTGAGGGAGGGGGAAGGAAGGACAAGTACTGAGACAAAAGATTTCCACATAGACATAGGTATCACACAAAAGGGACTACGTGAGGGTTTGGAGACTGAGGACGTTCACCAGGTGGCTACTGAATAGCTACGGAAATGTAGATACTTTACCTGGACGAACTCATGGTGGAGGGGGGGGGTGTTGCCTTGTGCAACCTGAGACTAAAACCCTTTTGGAGAGCTTTGGCTAGCTCTGTGGCACAGGTCAAGAGCATCCTCTTGTCCTCTTTGGCCTGGTTTTGTGGTTCTCTGGTTCTGGTCGGACGTAGGGTGCCCCGCTGTTGGGCTACTCATGACTAAGGCAGCACCTCTGAGCTACACTGTCTACTGAAGTTCCATTATTGTCATTTTTTTATTCTCCCACTTATCGCTCTCCTGAAGCACATGCCATCAATATCACTCCCATGAACTAAATTTGCTACTGGTTTACCTTATTCTTGTCTCTCATGGCTCTATATTTAGAGTATAACCCTCCCCTTTTCACTTTGAACTCATTCTCAAATGTACTTTTACCCCTACTTTTCAAATTCCTCTGAAAACCAGGGGTCATTTCCTGCAGGAGCACACAGGAGCGGAGCTCCGGCAGTAAGAGCCCAGGGGGCGGGCACATGCAACAAGCCCCACCCCCTGCTCCCACCAGCCCTCAGTCGGAGCAAGAAGCAGCCAGGTAAGTTGCAGATCCCCCACCCCCACCCC
>NW_015164436.1:0-968 GCF_001447785.1 Gekko japonicus | reverse complement strand
GTGGCACCTTTAAGACCAAGTTTTATTCAGGTACAAGCCCCCCCTCCTCTGCGAGGACAGATCTGCACATTCCCCCCCCCCAATAGCTAGCAATCCAAAACAGTCCAGTGGAGCCTGAGCGGAGGGTGTTGCCTTCTGACACACTTCTGGTGATGCCAGGGGGTGTGGCCTATGTAAGTAAGTTATGCTAATGAGCTCCTGCACCTTTTTTTCTACGAAATGACCCCTGCTGAAAACTATACTGTGCCATTCGAAACAGTTACATTCTTCTAAGGCCATTGACTTCACTGCTTAGAAGGGCATAACTCTGCTTAGGATGGCACTGCAATTTTACTCAGGCAGGTGGTAGAAAGTGCCATCAAGTCACAGCCAACTTATGATGACCTCGCAGAGTTTTCAAGGCAAGAGACATTCAGAGGTGGTTTGCCATCGCCTGCCTCTGTGCAGCAACCCTGGACTTCCTTGGTGGCCTCCCAGCCAAATACTAATCAGGGCTAACCCTGCTAAGCTTATGAGCTCTGATGAGACTGGGTTTGCCTGGGACAACCAGGTCAGGGTTTTACTCAGAGAACTCTTGATATTACCAAATCTACAAACAATTGTGTGAAATGCTCTATGAATTTGTTATGAGAGAAAAGTTTAATTGTCCTACCAGGAAGAAATTCTGCTCTAGTGACTGGCCACTCCTAAACTAATTGCATAACTAGAGCTGCAATTAGTGAGCTGTTTATGAGAGCAGCTCTTCATAGATTTCATATTAACTACGCCAATGCGAACTGTTGTTCTGGTGGCATTGCAGTGGCATGGTTAAAATCCATCTGAACTGCACAAGGAGTAGAACTAGCCTTTTATATGGAGCTCTGCCCATGCAGATGGGTTGCAGCTGCCTGCTTATGAGGTTGCTGCATATATAAAACTAATCTCAGCATTTAAAAATGGATGATGAGCTCACTGCCCCCCCCCCCCCA
>NW_015164435.1:2976-12113 GCF_001447785.1 Gekko japonicus | reverse complement strand
CCCCCGCCGCGACTTGGCAACCCTATTCAGCTCTCATGATCTGTTCACAAACATTTTAAGTTCCCACTTCCCTGAAATTTAAACTGGCAAGTGCAGAGAGATAGTACAGGGAATTCAGAATAGAAGTCCAAAGTATCATATCTTCCTAACTTTGCTATTCTGGCTCACTGCAATTGGAAACTGCTGAGCTAAAAAACCTCAACATGCTTGCATCTTGACACGATGACGCAAGACATGTGTGTAGTTCTTTGTTCCAAGGATTATATTTCTGCAGGATTTTGTTTCAGAACCTTTGGCTAATCGGGCCTGCCGGTAGGGTTGCCAGCCTCCGGATGGGGCTGCCAGAGATTTCCCGGAACGACACCTGATCTCATTACTATAGAAATCAGTTCCCCTGGAGGAGATGGCTGCTTTGAAGGGTGGATTCTATAACATCACATTCAGGGGTCATTTTGTAGAAAAAGAGGTGCAGGAGCTCATTAGCATAACAAATTTGCATAACATATTTGCATATGCCACACCCCCTGACAAAATGTGTCAGAAGGCAACACCCACCGCTCAGACTCCACTGGACTGTTTTGGATTGCTAGCTATTGGGGGGGGGGGGGGAACGTGCAGATCTGTCCTCACAGAGGAGGGAGAGCTTGTACCTGAAGGGGGGCAGGGGGGGCCTCTGCAACTTACCTGACTGCCTCTTGCTCCTCGTGGCCCGACTGAAGGCTGCTGGGAGCGGGGGGCGGGGCTTGTTGCATGTGCCCGCCCCCTGGGCTCCTTACTGCCGGAGCTCCGCTCCTGTGCCCTCCCGCAGGAAATGACCCCTGGCTTGGTCTGTAGACAGTAACCAGGCAGCGGTGCTGATCCCCGTGCTGTAAACGGTTTCATCTGCTGATGATCAAGCAGCATCAAGGCGTAGGAGGGACCAGCTCAGTTTTTTTCTGCCCATCATCTGGCAGCGCCATCTGTTGTAGGCTGTCACGGCTGCTGCTGAAAGGGGATGAGCATTTGGCCCCAGCAGAAGTCCTAAGTACTGCTGGGGATGAGCTCCTGGCTCCTGACAACCCCACACCTGAAGCCACGGAAACCACTCCAGCAGCAGCTGAAGCAGGCTCATGCCGGAGCAACAAGCCCCCTGACTCGCCTCCACTGGTATCCCGTCTGCGGGAACATCGCAGACGGGACATGGTATCCCGGCGACGGGATGTGCTCATGCATGGTAGGCGCTCGTTTAGCCCCAAGTACTAGCAGGAGTCAGGACACTATCAGGGGGCGCTAATGACCAACAGCTTGCCGGCCTATTTAGTTATCGCACTGATGCCAACTAGTTGTGCTAGCAACTAGTCATTCTGGACGAAGCTCTGCACCTCACCACCCGTGTCCCAGTTCCTGCTCCTCGTCTTGACTCCTCAGCTCCTGACCTCGGCCCGTACGACTCCGCTCCTGACCGGACTTCTGACTCTCTGGCTTCTGACTTGTTTGGACTCTGGCTCTAACGTCTACTCTGACAGTTGTGATTTGGACTTGGTCTCTTGGTATTGCTGCTTGCCCGGTTCTGACCGTGGACTGCTTATGGATTCTCCTGTTGTGGCCAGGCCTCGAAGCCCGGTCGTGATATAGGCAAAAGCTCCCAAGTGGCCTCTCCACTCAGCCCCTCTCAGAGGTCCAGAGAATGTCAGGTCCCACAGCCAACAATGGAGTACACGCTTCATGGAAAGGTTATACTTTATTGAAGAGCTATAGATGCTTTAACAAAAGCACTGTTAAGAATGGCGTCGCTTCTACAAGCATAATGGGATATAGGGTATTCGTATGCACACACACCCCTTCCTTAGCCCAATTAGCCACATTCCCCCGCGTGGGAGAAGGAGCCCCAGGCCGTTAGAGCCGAAGCTGAGAACTGAAAGCGCTCCCACGGTTCCCGAGAATCCCAGACACTACACACCACCTGCAAGGCCATAGATAAGCAAGCATTAAAGGTAAAGGTAAAGGTTCCCTTGCTTGAAAGCCAGTCGAATCCAACTCTAGGGTTGCGGTGCTCATCTCCGTTTCAAAGCCGAAGAGCCAGCGCTGTCCAAAGACGTTTCCGTGGTCATGTGGCCGGCGTGACTAAACACCAAGGCGCACAGAATGCTGTTACCTTCCCACTGAAGTGGTACCTATTTATCTACTTGCAATTTCTTGCTTTCGAACTGACAGAGATCTGGGTACGTTCCAGCTTGTAAGGCACCTAGCCATAATAAACACTCTCAAATGATGATGCATCATGCACATAAAAACGGGTTGCAAGACTTTGATCAGGGGGGCCCAGAATTAGCCAAATGACTACATCTGAGCTCCCAACCTTTGAATCTGAGGCCATGGCCAAATGGTCTTCCTGGTCCCTTCTCTGACTGGCCACATCCTCAAAGATCTCATGTATGGGGGTCTAGGGAGGTCTAGGAGAGTCAGTTTGGTGTAGTGATTAAGTGCGCAGACTCTAATCAGGGAGAACCGGGTTTGATTCCCCACTCCTCCACTTGCACCTGGCTGGATGACCTTGGGCAAGCCGTAGTTCTGTCCATGAAAAAGAGCAGTTTCTATCAGAGCTCTCTCAGCCCCGCCTGACTCACAGGGTGTCTGTTGTGGGGAGGGGAAGGGAAGTTATGGCAATAGGTCAGGTACCAAATGTATTTGACATACTGCTACCTTAAAGTGGGTAACTGACATATTGCTGTGGTTTAATTTATGTCCAAAAAAGCCCCTGCATTGGCGGTGGGGGGGGGACTGCTGAAGGCGGGGAATGGGGGCAAAGAAAGTATAGGGAAACTACCTGGTGGAGACTACATTATTGCTGCAAATGCCCTTGTGTTCTCTGCGGCAAGGCTTAGAAGGAACACAATTGCAGTCTTCAAGTATTTGAAGGGCTGTCCTGTAGAAGATGGAGCAGATCTATTCTCTCTTGCTCCAGATTGCAAGACTAGGTCTAATGGGTGGAAATTACAAGGGAGTCGATACCGGCTAAATATCAGGAGAAACTTCCTAACTGTAAGAGTGGTTGAGCAGTGGAACAGTCTGCCTCAGGAGGTGGTGGATGCTCCTTCGCTGGACGTTTTGAAGCGGAGGCTGGACGACCGTCTTTCGGGTCCATCTTTCGGGTCTGTTGTAGGTATGTAGGGCTCTCTCTCGACTATGCTCCTGCAGAGTGCAGGGGGCTGGACTAGATGACCTGCAAGGTCCCTTCCAACTCTAACATTCTATGATTCTATGACCATAGAAGATCAGTGTCTTCCGAATACAAACATTGTACAGCTTGAGAGCCAGTTTGGTGTCGTGGTTAGGAGTGCAGACTCTAATCTGGGAGAACCGGGTTTGATTCCCCACTCCTCCACTTGCACCTGCTGATGTGATATAGCAAAAAATGTAAAGACCAACAATTAAACTTTCTTCAAATACATTAGAATCAGGAAACCAGCCAGGGAGGCAGTGGGGCCCTTGGATGACCAAGGGGTAAAAGGAGTACTGGAGGATGAGAGGGAAATGGCTGAGAAGCTAAATGCATTTTTTGCCTCCGTCTTCACTGTGGAAGATGAGAAGTGCTTGCCCACTCCAGAGCCGCTGAGTTCGGGAGGGGTGTTGAAAGACCTGAGTCAGATTGAGGTGACGAGAGAGGAGGTCCTAAAACTGATAAACAACTTAAAAACTGATAAATCACCAGGCCCAGATGGCATACATCCAAGAGTTCTGAAAGAACTCAATTGTGAACTTGTGGATCTCCTGACAAAAATATGTAATCTCTCCTTAAAATCAGCCTCCATTCCTGAGGACTGGAAGGTAGCTAATGTCACTCCCATCTTTAAAAAGGGTTCCAGAGGAGATCCGGGAAATTACAGGCCAGTCAGTCTGACGTCGATACCGGGTAAATTGGTGGAAACCATTATTAAGGAAAGAATTAGTAGGCACATAGATGAACAAAACCTATTGAGGCAGACTCAACATGGGTTCTGTAAGGGAAGATCTTGTCTCACTAACCTGTTAATGTTCTTTGAGGGGGTGAACAAACATGTGGACAAGGGGGATCCAATAGATATTATTTACCTTGACTTCCAGAAAGCTTTTGATAAAGTTCCTCATCAAAGGCTCCTAAGCAAGCTCAAAAATCATGGGATAAAAGGACAAGTCCTTTTATGGATCAAAAACTGGCTAATTAATAGAAAACAGAGAGTGAGTATAAATGGGCAGTTCTCCCAGTGGAGGGGTGTAAGCAGTGGGGTACCACAGGGATCAGTACTTGGTCCACTGCTTTTTAACTTGTTCATTAATGATTTGGAGTTGGGAGTAAGCAGTGAAGTGGCTAAATTTGCGGATGATACGAAGTTGTTCAGGGTGGTGAAAACCAGTGAGGATTGTGAGGCACTCCAAAGGGATCTGTCAAAGTTGGGCGAGTGGGCGTCAACATGGCAAATGGGGTTCAATGTGGCCAAGTGCAAGGTGATGCACATTGGAGCCAAAAATCCTAACTATAAATACACGTTGATGGGGTCTGAACTGGCAGAGACAGATCAAGAGAGAGATCTTGGAGTTGTAGTAGATAACTCACTGAAAATGTCGAGACAGTGTGTGACTGCAATAAAGAAGGCCAATGCTATGCTGGGGATTATTAGGAAGGGTATTGTAAACAGATCAGCCAATATCATAATGCCGCTATATAAATCAATGGTGCGACCTCATCTGGAATACTGTGTGCAATTCTGGTCACCACACCTTAAAAAGGATATTATAGCTTTGGAAAAAGTGCAGAAAAGAGCAACTCGAATGATAAAAGGGTTGGAACACTTTCCCTATGAGGAACGGTTAAGGCGCTTAGGGCTCTTTAGCTTGGAGAAACGACGACTGAGGGGTGACATGATTGAGGTTTATAAGATTATGCATGGGAAAGAGCAGGTAGAGAAAGAGGTACTTTTCTCCCTTTCTCACAATACAAGAACCCGTGGGCACTCCATGAAATTGCTGAGCGGTCGGGTTAGAACGGATAAAAGGAAGTACTTCTTCACCCAAAGAGTGATTAACACTTGGAATTCACTGCCACAGGAAGTGGTGGCAGCTACAAGCATGGACGGCTTCAAAAGGGAATTAGATAAGCATATGGAGCAGAGGTCCATCAGTGGCTATTAGCCACAAGGTATAGATAGGGACTCTGGGGCAAGTGATGCTCTGTCATCTTGGTGCTTGGGGGGGGGTCAACAGTGGGAGGGCTTCTAATGTCCTGGCCCCACTGGTGGACCTCCTGATGGCACTGGTATTTCTGGCCACTGTGGGATACAGAGTGTTGGACTGGATGGGCCTTTGGCCCTGCTGATGTGACCTTGGGTCAGTCACAAGCTCTGGCACTGCTGTTCCTGAAAGAGCAGTTTGTGTCAGAGTTCTCTCAGCCCCACCCACCTCACAGGGTGTCTGTTGTGGGGAGTGGAAGGGAAAGGAGTTTGTAAGCCGCTCCGAGACTCCAAGTGAAGGGCGGGTTATAAATCCAATCTCTTCTTCTCTTCTTCTTCTTCTATGTGTGTATGAACAGGCATGAATCGTAGATACCATCGCTTGCTAGATCAGACCCAAGATCTATTTCATTTCCAGCAGTGACTAGTTGAGTGTTTCTGGGTGCTTGGATTGTCTCCCTCCCCTTTATCTCCAATATCAAGCTGAGAGCTGTTTGCAGACTGATATATTTTAGGGGGGGGGGAATGTTGTTGCCCCCCTGGGGAACGTGCCCAAGGGCAGCTTGCAAAATAAAACACAGTAAAAAACAACAACACCAAAGCATTTGAAGTTTTTAATTCAAATCTAGCATTCGAAACCCAGCCACAGCCTAGAGCATAAAAACAGAAGCTAGCGTACATCTGCACCCGATTGCAACCAGGGGACTAGTGAAATTCTCTGCACTGCACGGGGGAAATCGCACGATGACAGCCCCTTAATTGGGTTGTCTGCGCCCGTGATGATGGACGGACGTCCATCTGCCTTTGCCCCCCCCCATGGGTATGCAAAGCAGTGCTCCCTTCCTACTGCTAGTATGCGGTGTATGGTTGCCAATCTCCAAGTGGTGCCTACCGTTGCCAACCACCAGGTGGCTCCTGGAGATCTCCTGCCGTTACAACTGAACTCCAGACGACCAAGATCAGTCCCTCTGGAGAAAACGGCTGCTTTGGGAGACGGACTCTATGGCATTATACCCCCCCATGCAGTCTTTCCCCTCCCCAAATCCCACCCTCATCTAAATTTCCAGGAACTACCCCCGCCCCCCAGAGTTGGTGACCCTGACTGCCATGTAACTTGGGAAGGAGGTCGGCTGCTGCCACACCAGGGGGAATGACCGGGGAGAGCCAGTGTGGTATAATGGTTAAAATGTTGGCCTAGTATCTGGGAGACCCAGGTTCGAATCCCAACTCATGCCATGGAACCTCGTTGGGTGACCTTGGGCCAGGTGCACACTCTTAGCCTCATGTACCTCACAGGGTTGTTGTGAGTGAGTGAAATTGCTGCTGTATTTTAAAATTATTTTTAATGTTGTGACGTCACGCCCCATCAGTTCCCCCAGTGGCCCCCCCCCCACTGAGAATTTTCTGGCTATGGGCCTGCCGTTCCTTCTGCAGGGCAATGCCTGATATCCTTCTCTTGCAGAGCCGCATGCATAATACAAGGGCATCTGAAGCCATGCAAAACCAGAAGGGCTTCTGGAGGTTTGGATGATAATGATGCAGGCTGCTGGGTTTCTGCATTCTATATTATGATGTTATTCTTCGGGATTCATTTCATTCTAGTTCATTCATTTCATTCTAGTAATGCCCTGTATTCTTGGTGCTGGGGGGGGAACAGTGGGAGGTCTTCTAGTGTCCTGGCCCCACTGCTGGACCTCCCGATGGCACCTGGGATTTCTGGCCACTGTGTGAAACAGAGTGTTGGACTGGGTGGGCCTTTGGCCTGATCCAACATTGGCTTCTCTTCTGTTCTTATATGGAGCAGAGGTCCATCCGTGACTATTAGCCACAAGGTCTAGATAAGAACTCTCAGTCTGGGGCAAGTGAGGTTCTGTCTTCTTGGTGCTTTGGGGGGGGGCAACAGTGGGAGGGCTTCTAGTATCCTGGCCTCACTGCTGGACCTCCTGATGGCACCTGGTATTTTTGGCCACTGTGTGACAGAGTGTTGGACTGGATGGGCCACTGGCCTGATCCAACATTGGCTTCTCTTGTGTTTTTATGTTCTTAGTTACTGTTGTACCCCACTATGGGAGGGGCCATGGCTCAGTGGAAGAGCGAGATGTTTCATCTTTTCTTGTGCTTCCAGCAAAAGTTGTGCAAACTTTTTAAATGTGTTTATCATAGAGTTGGAAGGGACCCTAGAGGCCATCTAGCCCAACCCCCTCCTCAATGCAGGATCAGCCTAGAGCATCCCTGACAAGGGTTTGTCTAGCTGCTGCTTGAAGACTGCCAGTAAGGGGGAGCTCAGTGTGAGGTAGCTCACCATTTTTTATCCTCCAGCTCACACAATTCTTGTCTTAGCTCAGGAAGGAGGGCTCCAGAGCAAACTAATTGATGCAGTAGCCAAATTGCTCGCTCACACCTTTAATGCCAGGAGCTCACAAATTAGAATTTTTGCTCACAAGACTCCACCGCTTAGAGGAAGCATTGCTCCAGAGCAAACTCACTGATGGAGCAGCCAAATCACTCGCTCAGGACATTAATGCCAGTAGCGCACAAAGTAGAATTTTTGCTCACAAGACTTCACAGCTTAAAGGGAGCATTGGAGCTCACCATCTCCTGAGAGAGACTGTTCCACTGCTGACAGTATTATCGATGCAACCACCATGAAATTAAGCCAACTAAGGAGGACGGCAGAAGACATGAGGGCCTGGCGTGATGTGAGGAGGAGGAGGAGGAGATTGGATTTCTACCCCGCCCTTCACTACCCAAAGGTGTCTCAGAGGGGCTTACAAACTCTTTTCCCTTCCCCTCCCCACAACAGACACCCTGTGAGGTGGGTGGGGCTGAGAGAGCTCTGACAGAAACTGCTCTTTTCCAAGGACAGCTCTTGTCAGAACTACGGCTTGCCCAAGGTCATCCAGCAGGTGCAAGTGGAGGAGTGGGGAATCAAACCCGGTTCTCCCAGATTAGAGCCCGCGCACTTAGCCACGACACCAAACTGGCTCTTCAGGGGGTCACAAAGAGACGGACTCGACGCTGCGACTGAACAACCACAGTGAATTAACAACCTCCAAAACATCTTAGCCTTAACAGCCTTGCTCAGGTTTTGCCAACTGAGGGTCGCGGCTTCCTCATTGCAGTATATCCAGGTCCTGTTGGGTCTTCTTCTTTTCCTGCTGCCTCCAGCTCTCCCTAGCAATATCATTGAGGAATTTCAGACAGATGATGGTCACACGTAACAGAAGCCACACAAGTGAGACGGAAAACAGCCGGAGTTTCCGGGCGCGATCTCACCAGCACATCTGGGAAGCGTAGCACTCCCGTGGCTCAACCGAGGCTTCCAGCCGAAACTGGGTGGCAAAAAACTAGTACCTTGGAGGTACTAGTTTCCGGAAACTGCGGGGCAAAGGCGGGCGTCTGATCGCGTTTCCGGTGGCATCCGGCGCCCACCCATGTCCCCTTGCAAATAAGGTGTTGTTTTTTTGTCCAAGTCTCTGTGGATGCGCATGCGCACCCAACGGAGCATGCGCATTTGTCATGTACACAAAAATAAAAAACAGTTTGCCGCGGCGCGCGCTTCTTTGTTGCGCGCCGGCTTGTCCTGTGATCGGCACCTCTCCCTTGCCATGGAACCTCCACGGTACCTCCACAGGACCTCCACAGGAGGTCTGATCGCGTAACTGCGCAGTAGTTTGCCCCAGGGCGAACAGCCACGCTTCTCCTCTGCAGTTTCCTGCCCGTGTGACTGGGGCCGATATAATCCGGAAGAGGAACGGTTCCCAAACGGTTTCTGGTCTGTCATTTCAGACAGAACCGTTTTAGAACCGGTTCCCTACCGGAATATATTTGTAATTTCACACACAAACGCTACTGTCCCATGTACGAAACGGGGCTGAAGCGTTTTACCTGTCAACCGCTTCCAAGTAGTCTTCAGTTTCCTCTCCCGGTTCCGATGCGCTTTTTCCCGCC
>NW_015164435.1:0-2819 GCF_001447785.1 Gekko japonicus | reverse complement strand
CATGTGTGAAATGGCAGCCCTATGCCGGGTTACTCCACGACGGATCAAAAACGGCTTTAAAACGGGTTAAAAAGGGTAATGTGAAATTCCTCATTGTCTTTTCCAGTGAGTCTTGTCCAGGGGCAGGTTAACCATTAAGCAGACTAAGCATGTGCTTAGGGCACCGGGGCCAAAGGGGGCATCACAAAGTTGGGGAAAGGGTGAAAAGCTTAGTTTGTACAGTGTACTGTGTTATCCTATGAATAAATTTTTGTATTGCTGCAACCTGCAGTGTATATCTGGTCAGACAGGTCAACAACTCAAATGGACTGGATGACGAGAAAGCTTAAAAATCAAGAAGCAGAAGATTTTTTTGCAGATTGGAAAGACTTTAAAGACTACTTGGAGAAATACTGGGATGTAAAAAACAATCTATTTTGCTTTGACAATTATTAAGGTTGGATGGACATTTAGATTAAATTTAAACATAGATAAACAGATAAAAAGTTACGTTACCTGAAAGAATTATGTTGTTAAAGAACTGGAAAAGGAGAAAAAATTTAAGAATGTAATAGGGGTTTGAGCACTGTGGGAAGTCAGAAGGGGGGAGATATTTGGATAAAAGGATATGAAAAGTTTGTTGTATGACGTATACTTTTACTTATTACTATATCCTAATAGAATTGTTTTTTTAAAAACAACAACAACAACAAAAACTCAAATGGACGGGGAGTCAGTGTGGAAAGGAGGGGGGGCACCAAGATTGGCCAGTGCTTAGGGTACCAGTGAGCCTGAATCCGCCCCTGGTCTTGTCTTCTCATGATATGACCGGAGTACAATAGCCTCAGTTTAGTCATGTCAGGTTCTGGGGAGAACTCAGGCTTGATTTGATCTGGAACTCATCTTGGAAACTCTTTACAATATATATCTTTGGAGCACGTAAATGTGGTTTGCAAGGGAGACTCACAGATGGTAGCAATACCCAGAAAGATTTTGGGAAGCGGTGTTAAGCTCAGGGCCTTTTTCTTTTTCTTTTTTTAAGAGGTGCCGGGACTCTCGAGAGGGAAATGAAGTTTTCAATCTGTGTACTGAAGACTCATGACCTTTTAAACGTGTTTAAAAGAATCTTGTTGAAAATGTTCCGGAACTCCGTTCCAATACGTCCCCCCAGGGAAAAAGCCATGGTTTAAGCATATTGAATTTATTATTTCTATTCCATTGTTATTCCTCCCATCCTGAAGAAGAAGAGAAGAAGAGATTGGATTTATACCCCACCCGTCATTACCTGAAGGAGTTTCAGAGCGGCTTACAATCTCCTTCCCCTTCCCCTCCCCACAACAGACACCCTGTGAGGTAGGCGGGGCTGAGAGCTCTTTCGAGGACTGCTCTTGAGAGAACAGCTCTGAGAGAACTTGTGACTGCCCCAAGGTCACACCACCAGCTGCATGTGGAGGAGTGGGGAATCAAATCCAGTTCTCCCAGATTAGAGTTCGCGCTCCTAACCACAACACCAAACTGGCTCTCTGGTGTAATTGGTAAAAGGAACTCAGGGTAGTGTACATGGTTCTTCCCGTCGCCATTTTATCCTCACAACAACCCTGCAAGGTAGGTTATCCTGAGAGAGTGTGATCTAGCTCGAGGTCACCCTCTACATTTCATGGCTATGCCAGGATGGGAACCAGGTTTCACAGTCCATCTCTGGTGTAATAACTCTCTCCCCACATTGGTTTCTCATTGTTTCATGTGCAATTACTATCCGACCCTTTACTGTGTATTTTAGATGGCGTGAAATATATTTCTACCAAAATATTCACGGTTATATTGGTATTTGCAGAATACTGGAAAGAGGATACCCCTCCCCTCCAATAAAACTCCCTCAATGGGCTTTAAAATGTTTGGGGATTGTTTAATATGATAAAGCTGAGTGCATGCTGTTAAATGTATTCAAACCTTGAATGGCAGACTTAATTTAAAGGTGTGAGGGGGCCAGATTTGCAGTTTACTGTTTTATTTTTGGTTTTAGCTGGGGGCGTTTTAAGTATTATTGTAAGCTGCCTTGAGCACCAGCAGTTACGTATGGCGTGGATCAGGGCTTTTTTTGTAGAAAAAGCCCAGCAGGAACTAATTAGCATAATAAGCCACACCCAACAGCAGAAACTCATTAGCATATTAGGCCACACCCTGACACCATGGCTCCTTAGCATACCAGGCCGCAGCCTCATGTTGCCAGAAGTGTGGTCATCCAGCCACACCCACTTTTTGCTTCTTATTCTGTTTACCTTGTTTGTTGTCAAAACCCAGGGGTTTTTTTGTAGCAGGAACTCCTTTGCATGTTGGGCCACACACCCCTAATGTAGCCAATCCTCATGAGTTTCTGCTGTTGGGTGTGGCCTATTATGCTAATGAGTTCCTGCTGGGCGTGGCCAACTCAGGAGCCAGCCGGAACTCCGTTCCTGTGCATTCTCTATAATAATTTATGCTAGAAACAACAAACAGCAGTAATAACAATATATTACAGCGGCAATATGCATCCCTACAGCGTTGTCCTCTGCCAGGAACATCTCGCACCCCCCCCCAATCGTGCCCGCTCTGAAGATGGTCAATTTGCAGGGAAGGGGGGGGGGGGGGGGGGGGGAATGACGGACAGCTCGCAGAGCTCCTTCTGATTGGGCGAAGGCAGCTTCCTGCGGAATGGAACACTGAGCTGTCCGAAAAATCCAAGCGGGAAGGAGTTGCCATGGATCAGTTGGAGTTGGAGCCGGGGTGGGGGGAGTTAACAGCAAACTCCTAGGGAGAAAGAGGATCTGATAAGCAGGGATCTTTTCGTAGAAAAAGAGCTG
>NW_015164434.1:10930-12426 GCF_001447785.1 Gekko japonicus | reverse complement strand
GCTCTTTGGCTCAGTCCAAGGGACTGTAACATTCTGAAGCAGGCATGAAGTGACAACCACGTCTTCACTTCCTAATCTCAGGACTCAAAAAAGAAAACAAGAAAGGAAAATTTTTCAAAAAGTGCTGAAATATGTATTTGGGTTAACAGTAAATTACGGTGTGTGAGACATTTATTTTCTAGCGCAGGGCTGAGATTTCTTCTTTTTTTCGTGTGCTCTCTAATCCCTTGGCATAGCTTGATTCAGAACTATCACCGCTCGGCTCAGATGTGTTATGGATGGAGGCAGGTCAAGGAAGCAAATATTCAGTTCTGGATCTGGATCAGGTTTGGATTGGTTGAGGCAATGCTGAGGTTTGGAATCTCTTTTGCCAGGGCCAGAAGATTTTCTCACGCCAGAGGTGTTCGGAGAGGCTGGAGATGACTTTGCAGGACTCTGAGCCCTGGTGCCATTTGCTCCTGCTAGTCTGGAGCTGGTCAAAAGAAAATAGGTACTGCAGGTTTTATGGAATGCTACAAAAGCCTGCAAAATCTGTTGGACCAGAGTGGGACAGGTAAATGAAAGGCAAGGACGGCTATGACCAACCTCAGTTTCTTACAAATACTTTCTCTCTCCACCTATCCTCCAAGGAGTTCAGCATACTATTCACATATTTACCCCCATTTTATCACAACAACCCTGTGGTGTAGGACAGAGACTCTTCCATGGGGGCAGGGAGTTTTCCTCCATGTGAAATGCAGCACACCCCACATCTTGGGGGAGCTTCCATACAATATAATGCTGTTTCCAAGCATGACTTGTTGGACTATTTAAGCTTTCTCCTTGAGCTGGATTTTTAAAAATCCAGATGAAAGGAGGGAGTATGGAACAGCTGTACTGGGATATTTGGTTAATATAGCAGAGTGTGCCCAGTCCCAGAAGTGTGATACTGAGTACAGTAAATAAATCTCCCAAGAAGTATATTGCAAAAAAAGGTGAACTTACATTTATTCAAGTAGATCCAGTTCACATTCAGGTTCCTGTCAAAGGAGAGAAAGAAGTCTAACTGAGAGAGTACTTTCCCTATCAGAAACAGCCAGCTTGACCAGCTGTCATGTGTGTAGGAATATGCAAGGGTCGTTTCGTAGAAAAAGAGCTGGGGAACTCATTAGCATAACTCATTAGCATTTGCCACACCCCCTGACATCACCGGAAGTGTGTCATAAGGCCACACCCCCTGACATCACCGGAAGTGTGTCATAAGGCCACACACCCCGCCCCCAACGGTCCCGGCCGCCGCCGCCGGCCTTGCAGCTCCACTGTCTGCTGTTCGGTGTGGCCTAATACGCTAATGAGTTCCTGCTGGGCTTTTTCTACAAAAAGAGCCCTGCCATTTATTCAAGTAGATCCAGTTCACATTCAGGTTGCAGTCAAAGGAGAGAAAGAAGCCTAATGTAAAGAGTACTTTCCCTATCAGAAACAGCCAGCTTGACCAGCTGTCACGTGCGTAGGAATAG
>NW_015164434.1:0-4576 GCF_001447785.1 Gekko japonicus | reverse complement strand
CATGCTGCCATACAGTCCACTGCCCAGAGCTGCTATTTCCTCCCAGGGAACTGATTTCTACAGTTTGGGAATTCCAGTAGAACGCCAAGCCCCATCTAGAGATTGGTGATCCTAGCCCGTGAACAACTGCCCTGGTGTCCTAACAGGCTTGAAGGAGCAATTTCCACTGTATTATCTCTTACACATCCTTAGGAATAGATCCAGGTGGGTAGCCAGGTTGGTCTGAAGCAATAGAACAATGTTTAAGGCCAGTGGCATCTTTAAGACCAACAAAGTTTAATTCTGGGTATAAGCTTTCATGTGCATGCACACGAAAGCTTATACCCAGAATCAGGGCCGGCTCACTCACTAGGCGAACTGAGTGATTGCCTAGAGTGGGACGGCCCTTAGGGGCGCCAAACTGAACCCGGCCCCGTACTCTGGAAGTTTCTTGATTATTTGTGTTTTTCATTTATTTTTGAAAATTGGTGGGCGCACGGGGGGGGGAGTGCCAGAAGAGATCCTCGCCTAGGGTGCAAAATAAGCTGGGGCTGGCCCTGCCCAGAATCAGGGGTCATTTCGTAGAAAAAGAGGTGCAGGAGCTCATTAGCATACTCATTAGCATAACTTATTTGCATATGCCACACCCCCTGACATCACCGGAAGTGTGTCAGAAGGCAACACCCACTGCAACTTACCTGACTGCTTCTTGCTCCTCATGGCCCAGGGCTGCTGGGAGCAGGGGGTGGGGCTTCTTGCATGTGCCCGCCCCCTGGACTCTTTTCCCTGACATCACCGGAAGTGTGTCAGAAGGCAACACCCACTGCAACTTACCTGACTGCTTCTTGCTCCTCATGGCCCAGGGCTGCTGGGAGCAGGGGGTGGGGCTTCTTGCATGTGCCCGCCCCCTGGACTCTTTACTGCTGGAGCTCCGCTCCTGTGCACTCCTGCAGGAAATGACCCCTGCCCAGAATTAAACTTTGCTGGTCTTAAAGCTGCCACTGGACTCAAACTTTGATCACATCCCTAAGAAACAGAGAGAGAAGGCCTTGCTTACAAGACCTCGGGAGAGGTAAAATCCTAAGGGGCTCTGGGCAAGTGTTTCTCTGTAATACCTCAACCCACTCCCCCAAACAGCCACTGACAATAGGCCATTGTCAGAACAATGGAACCCAGTATTTAACACCTTTGAAACAGGTTGGGGATACAAACAGACATGACTAAGACTACATTAACTTGTAAAAGGTAAATTACTCATGCATTCACATATCCTTAACCCTGGGCTTGGGACCAATGCTGTTGTTAGTATGAGGTTTTTTTAAAGGAACCACTTTACAGGCCTTCTGCAAGCATTGTAACATCTACGTTTTATAGGTGAGCTTTTTTTTACAAGATGTTCCAAAAATCAGAGAATCTGTCAGCATGGAACTGGTTGGCCATGGTGTGAGACAGGATGCTGGACCCGATGGACTGCTAGTCTGATCCAGCAGGGCTCTTCTTATGCTCTTGTGGTTTTCAGCAGCTGTTGCTCAGTGATAGAACACTTCCTTGGTATGCAGAGGTTCAGTGCTCAAGTTTCTGGGCATCTCCAGGTTCAATGCCCAGGTTCCTGGACATCTCCAGTTAAAAGGACTAGGCAATAATAGGTGAGACATCTGCCTGAGGCTCTGGAAAGCCACTGCCCGTGTAACTGACTTTAACCTCACAACAGCCTTGTGAAATAGGCTAGATCGATAATGAACGACCTACTCAGGGCCACCCAGGAAGATTCATGGCACTAAGCAAATATTTAAATCTTAATTTCTGGTTCTCAGACCTGCTTTTCCAACCACTGCTAGAGTCCACAGTGGGATTTGATCCTGCATTTTCATTCTGGGACTGATGCATGACCCAGTTTTACCGAAATTCTTGGGATTTGAGCCCAAGTGTTCCCTTGTGCCAGAATTCTATTGATTCAGGTGCTATCCCATTGGAGAATTTCTTTTTTTTCCACAAGTGCTTAAAAATCACCCCCTCCGAATTTCTTTGGCCCTTGACCAATCAGTAGAGAGTACAAGATGTGTGTGGGGGGGGGACAGAGAATGCTTTGGAAACTGCGGGCATTATTGTGCATTCTTACACAAAGTAATTACTCTGGGGGGGGGGAAGTATGCATGGATATTCTGGAGAGAGTTACTTGACCTCGGAAAGAGCAATTTGTTCACCACCAAAGTCAACTCTGGAAACCTATTTTAGGGCAACATTGCATAATGAATACAATTTGTATTAAGAAGGAGAAGGAGAAGAAGAGATTGGACTTATACCCCGCCCTTCACTTGCAGTCTCCGAGTGGCTTACAAACTCCTTTCCCCTCCCCTCCCCCCAACAGACACCCTGTGAGGTGGGTGGGGCTGAGAGAACTCTGACACAAACTGCTCTTTTTCAAGGACAGCTGTGCCGGAGCTCATGACTGACCCAAGGCCATACCAGCAGCTGCATGTGAAGGAGTGGGGAATCAAACCCGGTTCTCCCAGATTAGACTCCGCACACTTAATCACTACACCAAACTGGCTCTGTGGGTGGCATTACTGCCAAGCCAGGATGCCAAGAAGATCGCCGGGGTCCAGTATGCTTACACATTCAGGGCCCTCACTGGTGTATGTGTGATCCCTCATCATGACAGCCTTCAGATCTGGGCATCTCTCTGAACCGTGGGCTGCTCACAGTAGGTTCGTCTCCACACACACACACCCTTTGATGACATATAGCCTCGCTTGCAGGTGAGGTTTGTATCCTGCCAACATTTGACAGAAGAAAATACCCAGGTGGGCCCTCTTCTTTGGTCCCACAGGCTGCCACCACAACGCTTCTGTCTGCATCGATGCAAGTTTGCCCCCATCCTAGGTGGTTTCCAACCCCTGCCACGTTCAAGCACACTGGCTGCTCCCTCGTCCCTCCTCTCCCCCTCGCTTTCTTAGCGTGTGGTGCAATACAGTATAAAGGCTAAAATGTTGGATAAGGAGTGTGGAGACGTAGATTCAAGCAGTCACTGCCACTCTTAGCCTAACCTTCTTCACAGGGTTCTTGTGTAGACAAGGTAAGGAAGGGAGGAGGCTCATGGCAACAGATTTACAGGCTCCAATCCATCTCCTCCTCTTTATGGTACAGGAGAGCATAGCTGGAGTTCTCTCAGACGCTAATCTGGGAGAACTGGGTTCGATTCCCCCACTCCTCCACACACAGCTGCTGGTGTGACCTTGGGTCAGTCATAAGTTCTTTCAGAGCTGTTCTCTCAAGGGCAGTTTCTGTCAGAGCTCTCTTAGCCCCACCTACCTCACAGGGTGTTTGTTGCAGGGAGGGGAAGGGAAAGGAGTTTGTAAGCCACTCTGAGACTCCTTTGGGTAGTGAAGGGTGGGGTGTAAATCCAATCTCTTCTCTTCTCCTCCTTCTACACTCAATGAAGTCAGAAGGGTGTCATTCTGCTGAGGCTCATTGTACCATGTGTCAGTCCATTTTAAACTGCAAGTGAAACCAGTGTGCTGTAGCTGTTTGTTTGTTTATTGGGTTGGAGCCTGTAAATCTGTTCCAGAAGCAGCAGCCTCTGTTGCCAGGAGCCTTCCCCAATGCAAGGGATTCCTCTTTCTCCTTGCATTACAGGAAAGCATCGCCAACCACTAGCAGAAGGGATCTTCAGTTTCCAACCCCATAACGGTGGACCTACCATGCAGGGCAGCAGACAGGATTGCTGGGATATTCTGCGCGAAAAACTCGGAATATTCAAAAAGTGCTACATAAATGCAAAGGATTATTCGAGCACTATCAGTTTGCATCAAAGGAGAACAAATGTCATTTTGCTTCATAGAATTATGGAGTTGGAAGGGGCCTCCAGGGTCGTCTGGTCCAACCCCCTGCACAATGCAGGAAATTCGCAAATACCTCCCCCCCACACACACACACACCCAGTGACCCCTGTTCCATGCCCAGAAGATGACAAAAACCCTCCAGGATCCCCAGCCAAACTGGCCCAGAGAAAATTGGCTTCCTGACACCAAAGTGGCAATCAGCATTTCCCCGGGGGTGCAAGAAAGGGCCATGAGAACTAAGCAACCCTTCCTTGTAAGAAAGGGACCACAAGAACTAAGCATGGATGCAAGCCATCCTCTCCTCCCTCTCATGGCCTGCCTTAGTTAACAGAATCCGCATTGCTGTCAGATGGCCATCCAGCCTCTGTTTGAAAACCTCCAAAGAAGGAGGGCCCACCATCTCCCGAGAAAGCCTGTTCCACTGAGGAACCTCTCTAACCATCAGGAAGTCCTTCCTAATATTTCGCCAAAAACTCTTCTGATGTAATTTCAACCCATTGGTTCTGGTCCGACCTTCTGGGGCAACAGAAAACAACTCCGCCCCATCCTCTATATGGCAGCCCTTCAAGTAATTGAAGACGGTTCTCATATCACCTCTCAGTCGTCTCCTCTCCAGGCTAACCATACTCAGCTCCTTCAACCTTTCCTCATAGGACTTGGTCTTCCTGTGACCTATCCTTGCGGTCAGAATATCTATGGGCTGAAGTCACAAACTATCGATGTCTTGTGCAGGAAGCTATGCTGCTTCCTGCAAT